>NW_025746590.1:0-30000 GCF_021184085.1 Oncorhynchus gorbuscha | reverse complement strand
TGCCGGGCTAGGGTGAGCATCCAGCTAGGAAGGATGGTGCCCGCTCAGCAGGCCTGGTCTCCAGTGCGTCTCTTCGGCCCAGGCTATCCTGCGCCGGCTCTGCACACTGTGTCTCCAGTGCGTCTGCACAGCCCAGTGCGTCCTGTGCCAGATCCCCGCATTTGCAGGGCGAAGATAACCATCCAGCCAGGACGGGTTGTGCAGGCTCTACGCTCGAGACCTCCTGTGCGTCTCCACGGCCCACTGTATCCGGTGCCTCCGCCAAGAACCAAGCCTCCAGCGAGGAGTCATGGCACGAAGCCTCCAACAATGGCCTCCAGTCCGGAGCCGCCAGCGACGGCTTCCAGTCCAGAGCCTCCAGCGACGGCCTCCAGTCCGGAGCCTCCAGCAACGGTCTCCTGTCCCGAGCCGCCAGTGATGGTACCCAGTCCGGGGCCAGCAGCGAGGGTCCCCAGTCCGGGGCCGGCAGCGAGGGTCCCCAGTCCGGTGTTGGCGACGAGGGTCCCAAGTCCGGGGCCCGCAGCGAGGGTCACCAGTCCGGAGTCGGCGACGAGGGTCCCCACACCAGAAGTGCCACCAAAGTGGGGTGAGCTAGCGGTGGAGCGGGGTCTATGTCCCGCACCAGAGCCGCCACCAGGGATAGATGCCCACCCGGAACCTCCCCTATAGGTTCAGGTTTTGTGGCCAGAGTCCGCACCTTTAGGGGGGGTACTGTCATGCCCTGAACTTAGAGAGCCTTTTTATGTCTCTATTTGTTTTGGTCAGTGTCACGACTTCCGCCGAAGTCGGCCCTTCTCCTTGTTCGGGTGGTGTTCGGCGGTCGACGTCACCGGCTTTCTAGTCACTACCGATCCATTTTTCTGTTTCGTTTGGTTTTGACTGATTACATACACACCTGTTTTACATTCCCTCATTACATTCCCTATTTAACCATCGGACATACATTTCTGTTCTGTCTGTGATTGTTTATGTCGTTAGTGGTTGTGTTTGTGTTAGTTTTGTTGTATGTTCCATTTTTGGAATTTGCTTTATTCTTTGAGTAAACTCAGTTGGATTACTCCATACCTGTGTCCTGCGCCTGACTCCGCTTTCACTCTGCACCCAATCGCTGACAGAATCACGGACCATTCAAATGGAGTCAGCAGGTACAGCCAGCCCTTCTCTCCCAGTAGAGGAGCGAGTTCAGCAGCACTCGACCATGTTAAACTGGCTAGGGACAGCCATGGATCGCGTGTTGCAAACTCTGGACAGATGGGAGAGAGGAGGCTTTCCTGTCAACGCTACTACACCACCACCCGCGCCTCAACCTACACCGATGTCCACCCCTCCGTCGTCAAGTCCCAGTGGAATTCGGCTCCCACTCCCAGGAGCGTATGACGGATCAGTTGCTGGGTGCCAGGGGTTCCTACTCCAGCTGGAGCTCTACCTGGCAGCTGTTCAGCCGGTTCCTACCGGACGGGAGAGAGTGGGCGCTCTCATCTCCTGCCTGACTGGAAAAGCCCTGGAGTGGGCCAACGCCATCTGGGGAAGGGAAGGTCCAACTCTGGATGACTATGAGGATTTCTCCCGGGAGAGAGACTGTTTCATCTAAGACAGGGGATGAGGAGGGGGATGAGGAATGCTCAAGAGTTCGCACTGGACTCGAACTCTGGCAGCTGGTGCGGGATGGAATGAGCGGGCCCTGATCGACCACTACAGGTGTAGTTTACACTACTCTCAACCTGGACCAGCTGGTGGACTTGTCTATCCGGCTGGATAACCTGTTGGCCTCCCATGGACGTCTGGATCGGGGTCCGCCCGTTCCATTACCCAGCACATTGGATCCCACACCTATGGAGTTAGGAGGGGCTGCTATGAGGGGGACCGGAGGGGGGACCATTCCCTGCACCAGCTGTGGCCGCAGAGGGCACACTGCTGGTCGGTGCTGGGGTGGTTCTCCAGGAAGTCGAGGTAGCAGGTGGAGCACTGGTGGGTCTTCCCAGGTGAGTAGGCACACAACTCACCCAGAGCCCTCTGTTGCATACATGTGGTTACCTATAGAATTTCCTGAGTTCTCCCCACATTCCCAGCATAAGGCGCTCGTAGATTCAAGCACAGCTAGGAACTTTATTGACAGCTCCTTAGCACATAGATTAGGGATTCCTATTGTTCCTGTTGATGTTCCCTTCCCTGTACATGCCTTAGATAGTCGTCCTTTGGGGTCGGGGCTAATTGGTGAGGTCACAGCGCCCACTGCTATGAGAACGCGGGGGGATCACGAGGAGAGAATTAGTATTTTCCTGATCGACTCTCCTGCGTTTCCTGTTGTATTGGGTCTTCCTTGGTTAGCCTCTCATGATCCTATTATTTCGTGGCAACAGAGGGCTCTCAAGGAATGGTCCTGTCAGTGTTCAGGGAGGTGTGTTGGTGTTTCCTTAGGTGCCACTACGGTGGAAAGTCCAAACCAGGTTTCCACCATGCACATTCCCCCCGAATATGCCGAATTTGGCACTCGCCTTCTGTAAAAAATTACCACCCCATCGACAGGTGGATTGTGCGATAGATCTCTTGGTAGATGCTGCACTTCCCAGGAGTCATGTGTATCCTCTGTCACAGGAGGAGACGGTGACTATGTAGACATATGTCACCGAATCTCTGGGACAACGGTACATTCAACCTTCCATCTCACCTGTCTCCTCGAGTTTATTTTTTGTGAAGAAAAAGGATGGAGGTTTGCGCCCATGTATTGATTATCGAGGTTTGAATAAGATCACGGTAAAATACAGTTACCCGCTTTTGGTCACCTGAAGGCTCTGTCTACCTCGGCTCCCGTGTTGGCTCATCCTGATCCCTTTTTAGCGTTCATAGTTGAGGTGGACGCGTCCGAGGCAGGGATAGGGGCTGTGCTGTCTCAGCGCTCGGGTACGCCACTAAAGCTTCGCCCCTGTGCATTCTTTTCGAAGAATCTCAGCCCGGCGGAGTGAAACTATGATGTGGGGGATCGGGAGGTAAGACATTTAAACGTGTTAACCCTCGCAAGGCTGCAGGCCCAGACGGCATCCCCAGCCGCGCCCTCAGAGCATGCGCAGACCAGCTGGCCGGTGTGTTTACGGACATATTCAATCAATCCCTATACCAGTCTGCTGTTCCCACATGCTTCAAGAGGGCCACCATTGTTCCTGTTCCCAAGAAAGCTAAGGTAACTGAGCTAAACGACTACCGCCCCGTAGCACTCACTTCCGTCATCATGAAGTGCTTTGAGAGACTAGTCAAGGACCATATCACCTCCACCCTACCTGACACCCTAGACCCACTCCAATTTGCTTACCGCCCAAATAGGTCCACAGACGATGCAATCTCAACCACACTGCACACTGCCCTAACCCACCTGGACAAGAGGAATACCTATGTGAGAATGCTGTTCATCGACTACAGCTCGGCATTCAACACCATAGTACCCTCCAAGCTCGTCATCAAGCTCGAGACCCTGGGTCTCGACCCCGCCCAGTGCAACTGGGTCCTGGACTTCCTGACGGGCCGCCCCCAGGTGGTGAGGGTAGGCAACAACATCTCCTCCCCGCTGATCCTCAACACGGGGGCCCCACAAGGGTGCGTTCTGAGCCCTCTCCTTTACTCCCTGTTCACCCATGACTGCATGGCCACGCACGCCTCCAACTCAATCATCAAGTTTGCGGACGACACAACAGTGGTAGGCTTGATTACCAACAACGACAAGACGGCCTACAGGGAGGAGGTGAGGGCCCTCAGAGTGTGGTGTCAGGAAAATAACCTCACACTCAACGTCAACAAAACTAAGGAGATGATTGTGGACTTCAGGAAACAGCAGAGGGAACACCCCCCCTATCCACATCGACGGAACAGTAGTGGAGAGGGTAGCTAGTTTTAAGTTCCTCGGCATACACATCACAGACAAACTGAATTGCTCCACTCACACTGACAGCGTCGTGAAGAAGGCGCAGCAGCGCCTCTTCAACCTCAGGAGGCTGAAGAAATTCGGCTTGTCACCAAAAGCACTCACAAACTTCTACAGATGCACAATCGAGAGCATCCTGGCGGGCTGTATCACCGCCTGGTACGGCAACTGCTCCGCCCTCAACCGTAAGGCTCTCCAGAGGGTAGTGAGGACTGCACAACGCATCACCGGGGGCAAACTACCTGCCCTCCAGGACACCTACACCACCCGATGTTACAGGAAGGCCATAAAGATCATCAAGGACATCAACCACCCGAACCACTGCCTGTTCACCCCGCTATCATCCAGAAGGCGAGGTCAGTACAGGTGCATCAAAGCTGGGACCGAGAGACTGAAAAACAGCTTCTATCTCAAGGCCATCAGACTGTTAAACAGCCACCACTAACATTGAGTGGCTGCTGCCAACACACTGTCATTGACACTGACCCAACTCCAGCCACTTTAATAATGGGAATTGATGGGAAATGATGTAAATATATCACTAGCCACTTTAAACAATGCTACCTTATATAATGTTACTTACCCTACATTATTCATCTCATATGCATATGTATATACTGTACTCTACATCATCGACTGCATCCTTATGTAATACATGTATCACTAGCCACTTTAACTATGCCACTTTGTTTACTTTGTCTACACACTCATCTCATATGTATATACTGTACTCGATACCATCTACTGTATGCTGCTCTGTACCATCACTCATTCATATATCCTTATGTACATATTCCTTATCCCCTTACACTGTGTATAAGACAGTAGTTTTGGAATTGTTAGTTAGATTACTTGTTGGTTATCACTGCATTGTCGGAACTAGAAGCACAAGCATTTCGCTACACTCGCATTAACATCTGCTAACCATGTGTATGTGACAAATAAAATTTGATTTGATTTGATTTGGTGTTTAGCTGTTGTCATGGCTCTGAAAGCGTGGAGACATTGGCTTGAGGGGCCTAGACACCCTTTTCTCATTTGGACTGACCACCGCAATCTGGAGTACATTCGAGCAGCGAGGAGACTGAACCCTCGCCAGGCAAGGTGGGCCATGTTTTTTACCCATTTTGTTTTCACCCTTTCCTACAAACCAGGTTCCCAGAACGTGAAGGCAGACGCACTATCCCGGCTGTATGACACAGAAGAGCAGTCCACGGATCCCACTCCCATAATTCCAGCTTCGCGCCTGGTGGCACCGGTGGTTTGGGAGGTGGACGCGGACATCGAGCGGGTGTCACGTGCAGAGCCTACTCCCCCTGAGTGTCCAGCTGGGCTTCTGTACGTTCCGTTTGATGTCCGCGATCGTTTGATCTGTTGGGTTCACATGTCACCCTCCTCTGGTCATCCTGGCATCTGTTGGACGGTGCGCTGCCTTGCTGGGAAGTACTGGTGGCCCACTTTAGCTAAGGACGTGAGGGTGTATGTTTCCTCCTGTTCGGTATGCGCACAGTGCAAGGCACCTAGACACCTGCCCAGAGGGAAATTACAACCACTTCCCATTCCACAACGACCGTGGTCACACCTATCGGTGGATTTCGTGACGGATCTGCCCCCGTCGCGGGGTAACACCACGATTCTGGTCTTTGTGGATCGGTTTTCTAAGTCCTGCCGCCTTCTTCCTTTGCCCGGTCTCCCTACGGCTCTACAAACTGCGGAGGCCCTTTTCACCCACGTATTCCGGCACTATGGGGTGCCTGAGGATGTAGTTTCTGATCGGGGTCCCCAATTCACGTTTAGAGTATGGAGGCCGTTTATGGAACGCCTGGGGGTCTCGGTCAGCCTTACCTCAGGTTTTCACCCCGAGAGTAACGGGCAGGTGGAAAGAGTCAACCAGAATGTGGGTGGGTTTCTGAGGTCCTATTACCCGGACCGGCCGAGGGAGTGGGCCCAAAACTCCCTCCGCCACTCCTCTACCAACTTATCACCATTTCAATGTGTGCTGGGTTATCAGCCGGTCCTGGCACCATGGCATCAGAGCCAGATCGAGGCTCCTGTGATGGATGAATGGTTTCTGCACTCAGAGGAGACATGGAAAGCTGCCCGTGTGCGGCTACAACGGGCCGTCAGGAGGCAAAAGGCGAGTGCTGACCGCTACCGCAGTGAGGCCCCGGAGTATGCACTGGTAGATCAGGTCTGGCTCTCGACCCGAAACCTGCCTCTTCATCTGCCCAGCCGGAAGCTGGGTCCGTGGTTTGTGGGGCCATTTAAAGTCCTGGGGAGACTGAACGAGGTTTGTTATAGGTTACAACTCCCCCCTGATTATCACATTAACCCCTCGTTCCTTGTGTCTCTCCTCAGGCCGGTGGTGGCTGGTCCACTCCAGCAGTCTGAGGTGCAGGAGGTTCCTCCGCCCCCTCTGAACATCGAGGGGGTCCCGGCGTATACCCTACGAGCCATCATGGACTCAAGGCGTCGGGCGAAGGGCCTTCAGTACCTGGTGGAGTGGGAGGGGTACGGCCCGGGAGGAGAGATGCTGGGTACTGGTGGAGGACATCCTAGATCCCTCAGGAATTTCACCGTCTCCACCCGCCCTTGGTCCCGTCCTCCTGATCGTCCCCGAGGCCGGTGTCGGCGCGTTGCTAGAGCCGCGCATCAAAGGGGGGTACTGTCACGACTTCCGCCGGGTGTCTACGTCACCGGCCTTGTTCGGGTGTCGACGTCACCGGCTTTCTACTCACTACCGATCCATTTTTCTGTATTGTCTGATTACATACACACCTGTTTTACATTCCCTCTGTCTGTGATTATTTATGTCGTTAGTGGTTGTGTTTGTGTTAGAGTTTTGTTGTATGTTCCATATTTGGAATTTTGCTTTATTCTTTGAGTAAACTCAGGATTACACCATACCTGTGTCCTGCGCCTGACTCCGTTTTCACTCTGCACCCAATCGCTGACAGTTAGGGTGTGATATGGGTGGGCATTCTATGTTCTGTTTTCTATGTTTTTGTATTTCTATGTTTTGGCCGGGTATGGTTCTCAATCAGGGACAGCTGTCTATAGTTGTCTCTGATTGGGAATCATACTTAGGCAGCCTTTTTCCCTTTGGTCATTTTGGGAAGTTATCATTGTTAGGGGCACTATAGCCCTTGTAAACTTCACGGTCGTTTTTGTTATTTCTTGTTTTGTTGTCGACATAACAAATAAAATAAAATGTACGCTCACAACGCTGCATCTTGGTCTCATTCCGACGACGGCCGTGACAATTTTAAACAACTGCTACATTGACACAGCAGTTAAACATTTTCATTGTATGTGTGATACATTCTTGTCTGAAAATGTTTTAATCTCAATAAATATGATTGGACCAGCTGTTCTCCCAATCAGAGTTATCACTAGACTAAAAGATCTCCTTTAATTTCCATTATTCCTTACTGAGGGTATTACTTTTTAAATCAAAATTAGGCTTATTTTAACTGATATAATCAGCAGTGTACTTTTTCCTGAGGACTGTGATTGAACGGGTTTATTTATCTTTAACCTTCATTTAACTAGGCAAGTCCGTGAAGAAAAAGTCTTATTTACAATGATGGCCTACCGGGGAACAGTGGATTAATGGCCTTGTTCAGGGGCAGAATGACAGATTTTTACCTTGTCAGCTCAGGGATTCGATCCAGCAACCTTTACGGTTACTGGCCCAAGGCTCTAACCACCAGGATACCTGCCGCCTTCAAGCTTTAGGGCTCGATTAAATCTATATCACCGAACTTCAGCGCTATTGAAATGTAAAGGAAATGTAAATGCAGCCTTTTCACTGAATGCAGTCTCCACTAACGCCGGAACATTGCCTTTAAATTAAATCAGCTCTGAATTTCCGCTATACGGATCGAATCGAGCCATTTGACAACCTTCGGGAACACTTTTTTGGGATAATTATTTTTGTTGGTATAGTCCATCTGCAGATGCTCTACAGATTATCTACAGACTATTAGTCCGACTAACAGACTATTAGTACTACTAACCCTAGCTCCGTTTGGCCGGTAGGGATATCCTTGTCTCATCGCGCACCAGCGACTCCTGTGGCGGGCCGGGCACAGTGCACACTAACCAAGGTCGCCAGGTTCATGGTGTTTCCTCCGACACATTGGTGCGGCTGGCTTCCGGGTTGGATGTGCGCTGTGTTAAGAAGCAGTGCGGCTTGGTTGGGTTGTGTTTCGGAGGACGCATGACTTTTGACCTTTGTCTCTCCCGAGCCCGTACGGGAGTTGTAGTGATGAGACAAGATAGTAACTACTAATAATTGGATACTACGAAATTGGGGGAAAAAAGGAGGTAAAATTTTAAAATAAAAAGACAGAATGACTAAACGGGGCGGAACTGCAATCTACTGTAGAGATAGCCTGCAGAGTTCTGTCATACTATCCAGGTCTGTCAAACTGTTTGAACATCTACTTTTAAAAATCCTTCTCTCCAGAAATTACATTTATATTTACATTTAAGTCATTTAGCAGACGCTCTTATCCAGATCGACTTACAAATTGGTGCATTCACCTTATGACATCCAGTGGAACAGTCACTTTACAATAGTGCATCTAAATCTTAAAGGGGGGGGGTGAGAGGGATTACTTATCCTATCCTAGGTATTCCTTAAAGAGGTGGGGTTTCAGGTGTCTCCGGAAGGTGGTGATTGACTCCGCTGTCCTGGCGTCGTGAGGGAGTTTGTTCCACCATTGGGGGGCCAGAGCAGAGAACAGTTTTGACTGGGCTGAGCGGGAGCTGTACTTCCTCAGTGGTAGGGAGGCGAGCAGGCCAGAGGTGGATGAACGGAGAACGGAGGAGCGGGGTGACGTGAGAGAACTTGGGAAGGTTGAACACCAGACGGGCTGCGGCGTTCTGGATGAGTTGAAGGGGTTTAATGGCACAGGCAGGGAGCCCAGCCAACAGCGAGTTGCTGTAATCCAGACGGGAGATGACAAGTGCCTGGATTAGGACCTGCGCCGCTTCCTGTGTGAGGCAGGGTCGTACTCTGCGGATGTTGTAGAGCATGAACCTACAGGAACGGGCCACCGCCTTGATGTTGGTTGAGAACGACAGGGTGTTGTCCAGGATCACGCCAAGGTTCTTAGCGCTCTGGGAGGAGGACACAATGGAGTTGTCAACCGTGATGGCAAGATCATGGAACGGGCAGTACTTCCCCGGGAGGAAGAGCAGCTCCGTCTTGCCGAGGTTCAGCTTGAGGTGGTGATCCGTCATCCACACTGATATGTCTGCCAGACATGCAGAGATGCGATTCGCCACCTGGTCATCAGAAGGGGGAAAGGAGAAGATTAATTGTGTGTCGTCTGCATAGCAATGATAGGAGAGACCATGTGAGGTTATGACAGAGCCAAGTGACTTGGTGTATATCGAGAATAGGAGAGGGCCTAGAACAGAGCCCTGGGGGACACCAGTGGTGAGAGCGCGTGGTGAGGAGACAGATTCTCGCCACGCCACCTGGTAGGAGAGACCTGTCAGGTAGGACGCAATCCAAGCGTGGGCCGCGCCGGAGATGCCCAACTCGGAGAGGGTGGAGAGGAGGATCTGATGGTTCACAGTATCGAAGGCAGCCGATAGATCTAGAATGATGAGAGCAGAGGCGAGAGAGTTAGCTTTAGCAGTGCGGAGCGCCTCCGTGATACAGAGGAGAGCAGTCTCAGTTGAATGACTAGTCTTGAAACCTGACTGATTTGGATCAAGATAGATAGCGGGAGAGCTGGCCAAGGACGGCACGTTCAAGAGGTTTGGAGAGAAAAGAAAGAAGGGATACTGATCTGTAATTGTTGACATCGGAGGGATCGAGTGTAGGTTTTTTCAGAAGGGGTGCAACTCTCGCTCTCTTGAAGACGGAAGGGACGTAGCCAGCGGTCAGGGATGAGTTGATGAGCGAGGTGAGGTAAGGGAGAAGGTCCCAGCTGCTCCCAGCTGTGCCTTGGACACCATATGTGAATTGATTGCGCCCCATCTATCATCAGCGTTCGTACTGCTAGGTGTCCTAAATTGGGACATGCTTAACACCCCCGGCCATCCTACAATCTAAGCTAGATGCCCTCAATGTCACACAAATTATCAATGAACCTACCAGGTACAACCCCAAATCCGTAAACATGGGCACCCTCATGGATATCATCCTGACCAACTTGCCCTCTAAATACACTGCTGTTTTCAACCAGGATCTCAGCAATCACTGCCTCATTGCCTGCGTCCGTTATGGGTCCGCGGTCAAACAACAACCCCTCATCACTGTCAAGCGCTCCCTAAAACACTTCTGTGAGCATGCCTTTCTAATCAACCTGAGCTGGGTATCCTGGAAGGATATTGACCTCATTCCGTCAGTAGAGGATGACATCTTAAAAAGCATGCCCCTTTTAAAAAATGTAGAACTAAGAACAGATATAGCCCTTGGTTCACTCCAGATTTGACTGGCCTTGACGAGCACAAAAACATCCTGTGACGTACTGCACTAGCATCGAATAGTCCCTGCGATATGCAACTTTTCAGGGAAGTCAGGAACCAAGGCACACAGTCAGTTAGGAAAGCAAAGGCTAGCTTTTTCAAACAGAAATTTGTATCCTGCAGCACTAATTCCAAAAGGTTTTGGGACACTGTAAACTCCATGGAGAATAAGAGTACCTCCTCTCTAGGAAACACTGTCACCACTGATGAATCCACGATAATCGAGAACTTCAATAAGCATTTCTCTACGGCTGGCCATGCTTTCCACCTGGCTAACCAACCCCGGCCAACAGTTCTGCACCCCCCGCAGAAACTGGCCAAAGTCCCCCCACCCCCCCTCCCTCCACTTGTCCTTCACCCAAATCCAGACAGCTGATGTTCTGAAATAGCTGCAAAATCTGGATCCCTACAAATCAGCTGGGCAAGACAATCTGGACATTCTCTTTCTAAAACTATTCGCCGCCATTGTTGCAACTCCTATTACTAGTCTGTTCAACTTCTCTTTTGTATCGTCTGAGATTCCTAAAGATTAGAAAGCGGCCACAGTCATCCCCCTCTTCAAAGGGGGTGACACTCTAGACCAAAACTGTTACAGACCTATGTCCATCCTGCCTTGCCTTCCTAAAGTCTTCGAAAGCCAAGTGAACAAACAGATCACCGACCATTTCAAATCCCACATACCTTCTCCGCTATGCAATCTAGTTTCCGAGCTGGTCATGGGTGCACCTCAGCCACGCTCAACGTGCTAAACGATATCATAACCGCCATCGATAAAAGACAGTACTGTACAGCCGTCTTCATCAACCTGGCCAAGGCTTTCGACTCTGTCAATCACCGTATTCTTATCGGCAGACTCAACAGCCTTGGTTTCTCTAATGACTGCCTCACCTGGTTCACTAACTACTTCTCAGATAGAGTTCAGTGTGTCAAATTGGAGGGCCTGTTGTCCAGACCTCTGGCAGCCTCTATGGGGGTGGCACAGGGTTCAATTCTCGGGCCGACTCATTTCTCTGTATTTATCAATGATGTCGCTCTTGCTGTGGGTGATTCTTTGATCCACCTCCACGCAGACGACACCATTCTGTATACATCTGGCCCTTCTTTGGACACTGTGTTAACAAACCTCCAAACGAGCTTCAACGCCATACAACACTCCTTCCGTGCCCTTCAACTGCTCTTAAATGCTAGTAAAACTAAATGCATGCTCTTCAACCGATCACTGCCCTCACCCGCCCACCCGACTAGCATCACTGCTCTGGACGGTTCTGACTTAGAATATGTGGACAACTATAAATACCTAGGTGTCTGGTTAGACTGTAAACTCTCCTTCCAGACTCATATTAAGCATCTACCATCCAAAGTTAAATCTAGAAACGGCTTCCTATTTCGCAACAAAGCCTCCTTCACTCATGCTGCCAAACATACCCTCGTCAAACTGACTATCCTACCGATCCTTGACTTCGGCGATGTCATTTACAAAATAGCCTCCAACACTCTACTCAGCAAATTGGATGTAGTCTATCACAGTGCCATCCGTTTTGTCACCAAAGCCCCATATACTACCTACCACTGTGACCTGTATGCTCTCGTTGGCTGGTCCTCGCTACATATTCGTTGCCAAACCCACTGGCTCCAGGTCATCTATAAGTCTTTGCAGGTAAAGTTCCGCCTTATCTCAGCTCACTGGTCACCATAGCAACACTCCCCGTGACATGCGCTCCAGCAGGTATATTTCACTGGTCATCCCCAAAGCCAGCACCTACTTTCTGCTGCTATTGACGGAAACGAATTGCAAAATCACTGAAGTTGGAGACTTATATCTACCTCACTAACTTTAAGCGTCAGCTGTCAGAGCAGCTTACCGATCACTGCAGCTGCACACAGCCCATCTGTAAATAGCCCATCCAACCAACTACCTACCCCATCCCCATATTTGTTTTTGTTTTTCTGCTCTTTTGCACACCAATATTTCTACTTGCACATCCTCATCTGCACATATATCACTCCAGTGTAAATTGCTAAATTGTAATTACTTCGCCACTTTTGGCCGATTTATTGCCTTACCTCCTTACTTAATATGCACATACTGTATACAGATTTTCTATTTTGTTATTGACTGTACGTTTGTTTATGTGTAACTCTGTGTTGTTGTTTTTGTTTCACTGCTTTGCTTTATCTTGGCCAAGTTGTAGTTGTAAATGAGAACTTGTTCTCAACTGGCCCACCTGGTTAAATAAAGGTGATACAAAATAAAAATAAAAATATCGTCAGTGTATGTTCCTTGTATTTATTGCCATGTGCTTAAAAACAATTATTAAATAAACCTGTAAACATTATGGATGTTTTATGTTTCTCATTTTCTTCATATTGTTGGTAAAGTTGGTCAAAGACTGAATTACATGTTGTGGTTAAAATGCCATTTTATTGATCTTGATAAGTATTGAAAGTGGATGTTACAAACACTGAATTACATGACTGGATAAAAACATGTAATTTTCTAGATGATGTGTTGAGGATGCATGTTAACGTGTCAGTAACCCAGTTACTGGGTGCAGCCATTCAACATGTACTCAGATACAAAGTCTTTAAATGACATGACTAGATAAAACATGTAATTTTCTAGATGATGTGTTGAGGATGCATGTTAACGTGTCAGTAACCCAGTTACTGGGTGCAGCCATTCAACATGTACTCAGATACAAAGTCTTTAAATTTTTTGCATGTAGGTCTGTTCTTTGATCCTTGGCACTTTCTCTCATTAGGCACTTGTTCAATCCAGGTATTTGATTCCAAAAGGTATTGCATCCTAAAAGTCAAACAGAGAAATGGTGAGACTTTTACCAGGGAAGTCCAGTTCTCACAGAGTAAGACCTTAGTGGTATAAACATCTTCAGTTGTCTTATGACATCATAGCCAGAACTTACTGGCCATTCGAGTCGGTGGTGGAGCCATCTTTGCCCATGATGAGGTATGTCTTCCCTGTCTCTAGCTGTCCTTTACACTGGAGCCTCTTGGCGAACACTCGCACTTTGCTCTCCTCCAGCTTCACATCTCCGGCTGGCAGAAAGAGGGCACAGAGTTACCATCGTTACCATGACCGTAGAAAGAAGTACATGTACTATCCATGGTTACGTGTTCAATAACATTCTAGTCACAGACAGAGATCTCAAGTCAGGATTGGAATAATGGTTGTATCACTTACTGGCTCGGAGTACCTGAGTCACATTAGTTGTGTAGAGTTCAAAGTTACTCTTCACAGACATACTGATGACTTGGACAATGAAACCTAAAACAACCAGATTTAAAATGAATTACTAGCTTCACCTTATTTGTCCCATACTGTAACTGTTAAATTATTGACCTGTGTCATACTCATAGCTAAAATGTCTACTGACCGTAATCCACAGTGGGGGAATAGCAAGCATGTTCAAAACGATCTTTCTTCTCTAGCTTCAGTGGTCCAAAAGTGTCCTTCTCTTTGTGGCAGGGCCCTAAAAAACCAATGGGACTTTCTTTAGTGTCATACAGACCCTAACCAATGGAACCAGAACCAATGGGATAGTCCTAAAATGGTAAAATCCCGCCTTTAAGGCCCTACAGGCAGGCTCAATCAAATTCTCCACACTATTAGAACCCAGGTCTGGTGCCATAACAGTGAGAGAATACTTCTATAGGGTAACTGAGAGAATGTTGGCGATAGTGATAGAAATAACAACTTACTCTCTGAACACTGGCACACATCCCCTGAACACAATGTTGAAACCATCTTGCTTCTTTTTGGTGCAGCATAGAAAGTAGTACACTTTCTGTCTGGAGAGAGAGAGAGAGAGAGAGAGAGAGAGAGAGAGAGAGAGAGAGAGAGAGAGAGAGAGAGAGAGGAGGGAGAGAGGAGAGAGAGAGAGAGAGAGAGAGAGAGAGAGAGAGAGAGAGAGAGAGAGAGAGAGAGAGAGAGAGAGAGAGAGAGAGAGAGAGAGAGAAGGGGGAGGGAGGTGTATGTTAGCACAGACAGACCGGGAGGAAGAGAGAGAGACAGTGACAGATGGGGAGGAAGAGAGAGAGACAGTGACAGATGGAGAGAGATAAGTTAAATGATGCATTATTTTTTAGTGATGGCTAATATATTCAGAAGACTATTTGACAGATACAAAAAAATCTGTCAAGGTAAAAAAAAAGTAGAGAATAAATGTGATAAGAAAGCCTTGTATACCTGGTTCATAGTAGTCATAGAATGTGGCCGGAGCAGGCTGCAGTAAACCTATAGTTACTGTCTGCACAGCCCTAAACGTTACACACTCCCTTTCCTCAATCTGGACAGAGACAGAAAAAACACCTTTGGGATTTTCGATTTCACACTGTTCCACCGAGTTGCTTGTGTATTTGTTTCTGTGTGAGTCTCACCTCATTAAAGTACAACAGCACTTTGCCATGTGAGACCTCGTAGTGAGAGATGTATTGTTCATCAGGGTTCTTTAGCTGTGGAGAGACAACAGTTAGAGAAAGAGGAAGGGGGGAAGGAATGATCGAGGGATGAAAAGAGGGAAAGGAGAGAGGAAGGAATGATGGAGGGATGAAAAGGGGGAAGGGAGAGAGGAAAGAATGATCAAGGGATGAAAAGGGGGAAAAGAGAGAGGAAGGAATGATGGAGGGATGAAAAGGGGGAAGGAGAGAGGAAGGAATGATGGAGGGATGAAAAGGGGGAAGGAGAGAGGAAGTATTGATGGAGGGATGAAAAGGGGGAAGGAGAGAGGAAGGAATGATGGAGGGATGAAAAGGGAGAAGGGATAGAGGAAGATCAGGGGATGAAAAGGGGGAAGGGATAGAGGAAGATCAGGGGATGAAAAGGGGGAAGGGATAGAGGAAGGAATGATCGAGGGATGAAAAGGGGGAAGGGAGAGAGGAAGGAATGATCGAGGGATGAAAAGGGGAAGGGAGAGAGGAAGGAATGATCGAGGGATGAAAAGGGGGAAGGGATAGAGGAAGATCAGGGGATGAAAAGGGGGAAGGGAGAGAGGAAGATCAGGGGATGAAAAGGGAGAAAGGATAGAGGAAGATCAGGGGATGAAAAGGGGGAAGGGATAGAGGAAGATCAGGGGATGAAAAGGGAGAAGGGATAGAGGAAGATCAGGGGATGAAAAGGGAGAAGGGATAGAGGAAGGAATGATTGAGGGATGAAAAGGGGGAAGGGAGAGAGGAAGATCAGGGGATGAAAAGGGAGAAGGGATGAGGGGGAGGAAGATCAGGGGATGAAAAGGGGGAAGGGATAGAGGAAGATCAGGAGATGAAAAGGGAGAAGGGATAGAGGAAGATCAGGGGATGAAAAGGGGGAAGGGATAGAGGAAGATCAGGGGATGAAAAGGGAGAAGGGATAGAGGAAGATCAGGGGATGAAAAGGGAGAAGGGATAGAGGAAGATCAGGGGATGAAAAGGGGGAAGGGATAGAGGAAGATCAGGGGATGAAAAGGGAGAAGGGATAGAGGAAGATCAGGGGATGAAAAGGGGAAGGGATAGAGGAAGATCAGGGGATGAAAAGGGGGAAGGGATAGAGGAAGATCAGGGGATGAAAAGGGAGAAGGGATAGAGGAAGATCAGGGGATGAAAAGGGAGAAGGGATAGAGGAAGATCAGGGGATGAAAAGGGGATGAAGGGATAGAGGAAGATCAGGGGATGAAAAGGGAGAAGGGATAGAGGAAGATCAGGGGATGAAAAGGGGGAAGGGATAGAGGAAGATCAGGGGGAGATGAAAAGGGAGAAGGGATAGAGGAAGATCAGGGGATGAAAAGGGAGAAGGGATAGAGGAAGATAAGGGGATGAAAAGGGGGAAGGGATAGAGGAAGATCAGGGGATGAAAAGGGGATGAAGGGAAGGGAGAGGAAGATCAGGGGATGAAAAGGGAGAAGGGATAGAGGAAGATCAGGGGATGAAAAGGGAGAAGGGATAGAGGAAGATCAGGGGATGAAAAGGGGGAAGGGATAGAGGAAGATCAGGGGATGAAAAGGGAGAAGGGATAGAGGAAGATCAGGGGATGAAAAGGGGAAGGGAGAGAGGAAGATCAGGGGATGAAAAGGAGAAGGGATAGAGGAAGATCAGGGGATGAAAAGGGGGAAGGGATGAGAGGAAGATCAGGGGATGAAAAGGGAGAAGGGATAGAGGAAGATCAGGGGATGAAAAGGGAGAAGGGATAGAGGAAGATCAGGGGATGAAAAGGGAGAAGGGATAGAGGAAGATCAGGGGATGAAAAGGGAGAAAGGGATAGGGGGAAGGAAGATCAGGGGATGAAAAGGGAGAAGGGATAGAGGAAGATCAGGGGATGAAAAGGGGAAGGGATAGAGGAAGATCAGGGGATGAAAAGGGAGAAGGGATAGAGGAAGATCAGGGGATGAAAAGGGAGAAGGGATAGAGGAAGATCAGGGGATGAAAAGGAGAGAAGGGATAGAGGAAGATCAGGGGATGAAAAGGGAGAAGGGATAGAGGAAGATCAGGGGATGAAAAGGGGGGATAGAAGGGATAGAGGAAGGAATGAAAAGTAAAGGGAGGGGTTGGTAACGTGTTTATATAGACTCTATATGATGATGAAGACTCACCTTGTCCAGGTCGTCTGTCTGTGCCTCAAAGCCACTGAGCAGTGTGATGTCGGCTATGGACATTCCTGTGAGATTCCTGGTCAGACTATGACTAAAGAATATAAGTTAGTTAGCTTACTGAAAAACCACTGCCCTATCGCCTAGGCCGTCACAAAATATTCCTCCCAGTCACAAATCTTCTGTTATTTGTATATTCATGACAGAATCAGTTCCCTCTCTGTTTAACTGATCTCACACAGACCTCTCTGTTTAACTGACCTCACACAGACTTCTCTGTTTAACTGACCTCACACAGACCTCTCTGTTTAACTGACCTCACACAGACCTCTCTGTTTAACATACCTCACACAGACTTCGTATTCAACATCGTTTTCAGAATTCCGGCTTTGCTGAGTATCTCTTCTGTGTCTGCTGCGAGCGTCAAACCACTCAATCGCTGATCGGGGACATCCTCTTCCTCCCTTTTCTCTCCGTCTCCATAGTCACCCTCATAGTCATTGTAGTCTTCAACAATCTGGGCTGATGAAACAAAGTGTTTTCATGGTGTACTCGTGGAACTCAGTCACACACATCCTAACCTGTAGTAAAAGGAGCACTGGATCAGAGTAGTGCTGTGCGCTCACCAGTGTACTTTACCCTCCCCTCTACTTTGACTGTGATTGACAGAAGGTTACAGTCGTCTGAGGTGTCCAGTAGATGGTAAGCTTTCGTAACCTGCCAGACAGATCAATATATTACCAGTTTGAATGAACATCAATAAATATTTTTTGATGAGAAAGACACTCACCTTCATCTTGGCTTTTCCCTGTCCCGTTAGGGCTACGTTAATGATAGGATTACCAATCAGTCTCTGGCCAAGTAGAGACAGAGAGAGAGAGTTACGTGTGTGTGTGTGTGTGTGTGTGTGTGTGTGTGTGTGTGTGTGTGTGTGTGTGTGTGTGTGTGTGTGTGTGTGTGTGTGTGTGTGTGTGTGTGTGTGTGTGTGTGTGTGTGTGTGTGTGTGTGTGTGTGTGTGTGTGTGTGTGTGTGTGTGTGTGGAGTGGATATACCTTCAGCTCCGTTTCTACTTTATCCCCCTTGTTGTCCAATGACAGCTTCTGAATGTCGCTCTTCCCTGGAATAGTGAACTGTACCTCCACTTCTGTGATGGGAGGTTGGGGCCTGCTCAGTGCATACTCAGAGAGAGCCTCCAAAGCCACTATAGTATCCTAAAGACATTAAGATGAATGCTTAGACTGTATACAAATTGAAGCATGTTATTTCTACCAAATGGTGTAGAATGTAAAATGTCCATCGACTCTCAATGAGTGGGACTATCACCCTTGGGTCACTGTATCAGTAGAATATCAGTATTGTTGGACTGAATATGAAGGCAGAAAATTAGCAAAACATGCTAACTAGGAACAAGGAAACTACATGCACTAGGAGGCAATGAAGCAGCCACCATGTTTTGGCATTGTTTGGCTCTCCATCAATACAGTATATCTCACCTGTGAGGACTTGAAGTCTCCTCCATCAATACAGTATATCTCACCTGTGAGGACTTGAAGTCTCCTCCATCAATACAGTATATCTCACCTGTGAGGACTTGAAGTCTCCTCCATCAATACAGTATATCTCACCTGTGAGGACTTGAAGTCTCCTCCATCAATACAGTATATCTCACCTGTGAGGACTTGAAGTCTCCTCCATCAATACAGTATATCTCACCTGTGAGGTCTCCTCCATCAATACAGTATATCTCACCTGTGAGGAGTCTCCTCCATCTTGAAGTCTCCTCCATCAATACAGTATATCTCACCTGTGAGGACTTGAAGTCTCCTCCATCAATACAGTATATCTCACCTGTGAGGACTTGAAGTCTCCTCCATCAATACAGTATATCTCACCTGTATTGAAGTCTCACCTATATCTCACCTGTGAGGACTTGAAGTCTCCTCCATCAATACAGTATATCTCACCTGTGAGGACTTGAAGTCTCCTCCATCAATACAGTATATCTCACCTGTGAGGACTTGAAGTCTCCTCCATCAATACAGTATATCTCACCTGTGAGGACTTGACTCCTCCATCAATACAGTATATCTCACCTGTGAGGACTCTTCCATCAGTACAGTATATCTCACCTGTGAGGACTTGAAGTCTCCTCCATCAATACAGTATATCTCACCTGTGAGGACTCTCTCCATCAATACAGTATATCTCACCTGTGAGGACTTGAAGTCTCCTCCATCAATACAGTATATCTCACCTGTGAGGACTTGAAATACAGTCTCCTCCATCAATACAGTATATCTCACCTGTGAGGACTTGAAGTCTCCTCCATCAATACAGTATATCTCACCTGTGAGGACTTGAAGTCTCCTCCATCAATACAGTATATCTCACCTGTGAGGACTTGAAGTCTCCTCCATCAATACAGTATATCTCACCTGTGAGGACTTGAAGTCTCCTCCATCAATACAGTATATCTCACCTGTGAGGACTTGAAGTCTCCTCCATCAATACAGTGATATCTCACCTGTGTGGACTTGAAACCTCCTCCATAGTTCTCCTGTGAAGTCAGCCAGCAGGCTGCAGAGTCTGCCCACTCTGCGTCCTTATGAGCCACTGCAGTTAACAGGGCATAGGCTGTAGTCTCTACTGTTATGGCCTCTGTTGTCGGTACATAATGTTTCTTTTCCTCATTCACCATGCCAGCGTTAGCATACCACCCACGGCAATGGTCTTCCCCTGTCAAGAGCAGTCAAAGAACATCAATGTCAGCAGCAATCCCCATCAGCCCCACCATTCTGACCTATAACAGGAGTGGAATAGGACAATACCTTCAGTTGCCAGTCCTTTGAGTTTTTCCCAGGCAGGCTCAGCCTGTTTCCGATCAGACAGACAGACTGACAGACAGTAGGCTGTTATGGCCACAGCGTAGGGCCTCTGTAGCCCCTCAACACGTGAGAGCAGGTAGTCGGTGGCTTTGGAGATAATGGCTTTCTACACAAACACAAACACAGAGCAGCCATTCTGGTTAAAAATAGGAGCATTTGATGTCTCTGTTTTTCTTCTTCTCCAGGATAGGGATGGATGATTTAGACGGATGATTCGGTTGAAGTCGGCTAATTGGTAACACAATGAAAAAGTACACTATACTAAACACTTGTGAGTTAATAAGGAAATATGTCCACCTGTCTTACCGTATCGCTACGCTCCTTGTTGTCTGTCAGAAAAGGGAGGGAGTGATTTAGAGCCACAGTTATGAAAGCAGTCATGGAGACATCTCCCTCTATCCCTCCAATGCCTCCCTAGAGAGAAAAAGAGACAACTCAACTCAACAGATAAAGAGAAAATACAGGAGGGTTGCCAGTTCGAGTCCTGCGTCTGACTGAGTTGGCAACCAGAGGGTTGCTGGAATGAAATCCTAGATGCCTTTGCCTGCTGTTGTGCTTTTAAGCAAGGCACTTAACCCCACGCAACAACAGCTCCCCAGGCGTCCAGTGTGGAAGCCTCCCACACCTCTCCAAAACCTGTCTATGTTATGTGTGTCTTTCGGAGGAGTTGGGTGCGGAAGTCAAATTTCGGTTGGACCTTGTGTGAAACTGCCCAATAAAGTGATTTTCATGTTAAAACTAGTGTTTTGAATAATCGTTTACCTGCATTTCCCGGTGTATGACTGGGTTAGGGTCCGAGAATGATCCATCCTCCTTCTGTTTAACCAGGAGGTATCTGACTGAATCAATGATATGCTGCTCAGACACACCCTGTGCCCATCTCCCCTTCTCTCCACCGCCTGCATTCTGACGTTCTGCCACCAGAGACATCACTTTCACAACAAGGCCCGTCAGCCTAGAGAGGAAGGGTAACAAACACTGTGATAGGATCGGCCAGCTCCAGTCCTGGAAAGTTGCAGTGTTTCCAGGCTTTTATTCCAGACAGACAGAAAACTACAGTACCACAAAAACAAGCAACGTAAAGAGAGATGTACTGACCAGTAACTGGTGGGATGGTGCGTCCAAGCTCCATACGATCCATCACCCTTTTTAAATGTCAAAATTCTCATATAGCCTGACAGAGAGAGAGAGAGAGAGAGAGAGAGAGAGAGAGAGAGAGAGAGAGAGAGAGAGAGAGAGAGAGAGAGAGAGAGAGAGAGAGAGAGAGAGAGAGAGAGAGAGAGAGAGAGAGAGAGAGAGAGAGAGAGAGAGAGATTGTATTTTGTGTTTCTTCCCATAAATGAAAATAAAACATCTTCATTACAGTTCTCCCACACCTTGCTCTGTGAACTGGAGGGCCGTGTCTTTGGTGCCAGCGGGCAGCTCATACCAGCGCTGGCTAAGGTCCAGATAGCGGAGGGCCAGGGCTGTGGGGGCCATACGTTTCATTGTCTGCTCTGCACATCCATGAGGAGCATTGAGCAAGCTTCTAACCCCATCGGGAGAGAGCAGGGTCGTGGAAGTGGATTTGCCAAACAGCTCCCCTGGGGAATGGACGAGATTGGATATTAAACTGAAAATAATGTTGTGAAGAGAAATGATTGGAGGGTAAAATGAGTCAGACCTTCCATCTTGACGAAGATATTGGTGCTGGAGCCAGGGACTGTGTTGTCTGGTAACTTTCCATCAATCGTGAAAGATTTGCGACTCTTCCCTGACAACAGAGAATGAGAGAAGCTGGTTGGTGCTTTTTATGCCATAAACTATTTACGTGAATAAAATGCTGTCATCATAGATATTCTGTTAGCAATCTCACCAATATTACCATTCAGGTCAACAAAATGAGTTTCCTCCACTCTCTTCTCTATTCCCTCCGTCTAAAATATGAGCAACTATTATATTACATAAATGCAGTAGCTTTACAGTAATGGATCTTCAGTTAAATTTTTTGTAGTAGTAATTTCCTCCGATATTTTTGTATACTCACTCTAACATTCAGAATCTTTTCAATAGCATCACTGCTGTCCTCATTCTCTATGTCATAAAGGCGTATTTTGATGGGTATGGGGCCGGTTTCCATGGGTACTGCAGAGAATGTGACGGCTTTGGAGGAGTGGGCCTCCACGGTGATGTTGACATAGGTTTTGATGGAATTGGAGCCTGGTGAACAGAGCTTGTCATTTCTCTCCATGTGGAGTGCAATCTGAGAAGGAGGAAGTGCTCCATCAGCTGTATGGCATTTCATATTTCTGTATATGCTTCTGAAGTGTTCAACTGTAGTACTACAGAAAGTGATTCAAGTCTACCTGTGCAGCCTGGTCCCAATAGTTGTAGACAACAGGAGCAATAGACATCTGCTCAAATCTTTTGACTGAGTACGGCAGCCTCAGAGAGACAAAAACATTCTTAAACACACGGAACTCATGTGGTTCTGCCACACAGATGCCTGCAGGAGGGACACACACAGACAGGTCCATTACTCTCCAGAATGACACCACATGTTCCTTACTGTCTAGGTACAGGAATATGAACCAATAGAGGAGGAGGATGTTACCATGAGAAGCAGACAAGCTGACAGCCTGTATCTCCCAGGTGGTGATGGAATCAGGCAGAGCCACAGTATGACTAAGGGAGACAGAGAGAGAGACAAATTACAATAGTGTTTCAGACACATGGCGCCGATATACTGTGTGTCTAAATGTCCATTTCTCACCTTCCTTTGCCGTTTATATCGACCACTGTGAATGCAAAGCTTGGGGGGAAACTTCTGCGTATTTGCTGATTGGTTGTGTCAAAGAAGTCTTCGATGTCTGTGGCAGTCGCAGCTGAGAGGAGAGAGTGTCGACTAAAGGTGTCACAATAACCTTTATAGATCCTATTCTCATCCAATCCTTTTACGTTATAACAAGTCAGACATGTCTGTCTAAAGGATAGTGTCTGTTATCATGTTATACATGTTAGAATGGTAATATCCCCAACAATCAAGTCATCCTCACTCCTGCCATGTCCTCTCTGGGCGTCGTCTCGTTTCTTCTTCTCCCTCAACTTCTCTCCCTCTATGCAGCAGTCCAGGAAGGCCTTGACACAGACATGGTCCTTATTGGCTCGTGCCACTCTCTCGGCTCTCTGCTGACACGTCCTCAGCATGGGGATCTGGGACAAGCCATGAGAACAACACTCCTGCAGCTTGGCGTCTGAGTACCTGGATTCTGGGAGTTGGAGATGGTGAGGTAGTGACAAAAGGTTTTAGTTCGTACCTGCCAGGACTGATGAACAGTCTCTCCCACCACCTCAGGCAGCAGTTAGTGACAGTCAATAGTAAAGTAACGTTGTAATACTTATGGACACCATCTGCTCCTGGAGGTCCAGGGAACGCCTCTGTCGTCTGAAGCCTGACTCACAGTTAAACCCTAAGACAAACACACATACAGTAGGGTGAAGACCATCAAAACATCAACATATTGTGGGAACATGTATGTTTTGAGCAACTATGATGTCATTAATGCTTTGTTGAAATGTACGTCTGAGTTGGTGGTTTTTGTTCTATTTTTCTTTCCTTTATGCTGAAGGTTGGGATTTAAGTCCCAGCCAATGTCATGTCTAGTTTAGTGGATCCATGTCTGTGAAATGTTAAGTTGTCTACCTCCTAAAGGGGTTTTAACCCTATCCCAGAGAACATCATTCAGAAACTATGGACCAAAGAAGAAGCAGTGTCGACACTAGACAGATGTTTTGTTTAATCACACTACGTTCGTCATACCCTTCCTCATCCTAGATAGCACATGAGAGTTGGAGATGAATGACAAGCCAGCGTCATTCAACACAGAGGCTGTATCTGAGCCGCCACCGTATGAGCAACCGAGGTCATAGGACTGCATGGACGAGAATACCTGTGAACAGCACACAAAATATTCACACTATTAGTCAAAAAGAGCCGTTTGGTAAGGAGTGAGTTTTAGAGGAAATAATGTTGAGGAGACAATATGTATAATTATTATTTAGTAAATAGTAGCTTGTACATGTGTATATACAGTACCAGTCAAAAGTTTGGACACACCTACTCATTCAAGGGTTTTTCTTTTCTATATTTCATATTTATATTCTTCAAAGTAGCAACCCTTTGACTTGATGACAGCTTTGCACACTCTTGGCATTCTCTCAACCAGATTCATGAGGTACTCACCTGGAATGTATTTCAATTTAAAAAAAAGTTCATTTCTGGAATTTCTTTCCTTCTTAATGCGTTTGAGCCAATTAGTTGTGTTGTGACAAGGTAGGGGTGGTATACAGAAGATAGCCAAGACCAAGTCCATATTATGGCGAGAATAGTTCAAATAAACCAAGAGAAATGACAGTCCATCATTACTTTAAGACATGAAGGTCAGTCAAAATCTTAAGAACTTTGAAAGCTTCTTCAAGTGCAGTCACAAAAACCATCAAGTGCTATGATGAAACTGGCTCTCATGAGGACCGCCACAGGAAAGGAAGACCCAGAGTTACCTCTGCTGCAGAGGATAAGTTACCAGCCTCAGACTGCAGCCCAAATAAATGCTTCGCAGAGTTCAAGTAACAGACATCTAAACAGCAACTGTTCAGAGGAGATCAGGCCTTCATGGTCAAATGCTGCAAAGAAACCATTACTAAAGGACACCAACAAGAAGAAGATACTTGCTTGGGGAAAGAAACATGAGCAATGGACATTAGACCAGATGGAAATCTGTCTTTTGGTTTAATGAATCCAAAGTTGAGATTTTTGGTTCTAACCACCGTGTTTTTGTGAGACGCAGAGTAGGTGAACGGATGATCTCCGCAAGTGTGGTTCCCACCGTGAAGCATGGAGGAGGAGGTGTGATGGGGTGGGGGTGCTTTGCTAGTGACACTGTTGATGATTTATTTAAAATTCAATGCATACTTAACCAGCATGGCTACCACAGCATTCTTCAAAGATACGCCATCCCATCTGGTTTGCGCTTAGTGGGACTATCATTTGTTTTTCAACAGGACAATGGCCCAAAACACACCTCCAGGCTGTGTAAGGGCTATTTGTGATGGAGCGCATCAGATGACCTGGCCTCCACAATAACCCAACCTCAACCCAATTGAGATGGTTTGGGATGAGTTGGACAGCAGAGTGAATGAAAAACAGCCAACAAGTGCCCAGCATATGTGGGAACTCCTTCAAGACTGTTGGAAAAGCATTCCTCATGAAGCTGGTTGAAACAATGCTAAGAGTGTGCAAAGCTGTCATAAAGGCAAAGGGTGGTTACTTTGAAGAATCTAAAATCTAAAATATATTTGGATTTGTTTAACACTTTTTTTTTGCTATATGATTCCATATGTGTTTTTTCATAGATTTGATGTCTTCACCTTGATTCTATAATTTGAATATAGCAAAAATAAAGAACACCCTTGAATGAGTAGGTGTTCTAAAACTTCTGACTGGTACTGTATATTCAAAAAATATATATAAGGGGATTCGAAATTATGCAGACAATTACATTGATGGAAGCTAAAATATTTCTGCAATATTAAAGCTGATGTGCCCCCACCCAACAAATGAAATAATAATATTAAAATAATAGTAGCTTGCCTGTTTGGGGGTGAGTTTGTTGTGGGCATTGAGAGCATAAATAGCCTTGTCCACAGCCAGCAAGGCAACTTTGGCCCTCTGACCATTTAAGTCTATCTCCTTCGCCAGCCAGGTAGATATTCATCTTTTGACTTTACCTATGTTAAATATACCAGGTAGATATTCATATACATTTGACTATTACCTAGATATAAATATACATATACCTAGAGCATATAAATATACATATACCTAGAGCATATAAATATACATATACCTAGAGCTATAAATATACACATATACCTAGAGCAGCATATAAATATACATATACCTAGAGCATATAAATATACATATACCTAGAGCATATAAATATACATATACCTAGAGCATATAAATATACATATACCTAGAGCATATAAATATACATATACCTAGAGCATATAAATATACATATACCTAGAGCATATAAATATACATATACCTAGAGCATATAAATATACATATACCATATAAATATACATATACCTAGAGCATATAAATATACATATACCTAGAGCATATAAATATACCTAGAGCATATAAATATACATATACCTAGAGCATATAAATATACATATACCTAGAGCATATAAATATACCTAGAGCATATAAATATACATATACCTAGAGCATATAAATATACATATACCTAGAGCATATAAATATACATATATACCTAGAGCATATAAATATACATATACCTAGAGCATATAAATATACATATACCTAGAGCATATAAATATACATATACCTAGAGCATATAAATATACATATACCTAGAGCATATAAATATACATATACCTAGAGCATATAAATATACATATACCTAGAGCATATAAATATACATATACCTAGAGCATATAAATATACATATACCTAGAGCATATAAATATACATATACCTAGAGCATATAAATATACATATACCTAGAGCCTATACCTAGAGCATATAAATATACATATACCTAGAGCATATAAATATACATATACCTAGAGCATATAAATATACATATACCTAGAGCATATAAATATACATATACCTAGAGCATATAAATATACATATACCTAGAGCATATAAATATATATACCTATATAAATATACCTAGAGCATATAAATATACATATACCTAGAGCATATAAATATACATATACCTAGAGCATATAAATATACATATACCTAGAGCATATAAATATACATATACCTAGAGCATATAAATATACCTAGAGCATATAAATATACATATACCTAGAGCATATAAATATACATATACCTAGAGCATATAAATATACATATACCTAGAGCATATAAATATACACATATACCTAGAGCATATAAATACACATATACCTAGAGCATATAAATATACATATACCTAGAGCATATAAATATACATATACCTAGAGCATATAAATATACATAGCATATAAGAGCATATAAATATACATATACCTAGAGCATATAAATATACATATACCTAGAGCATATAAATATACATATACCTAGAGCATATAAATATACATATACCTAGAGCATATAAATATACATATACCTATATAAATATACCTAGAGCATATAAATATACATATACCTAGAGCATATAAATATACATATACCTAGAGCATATAAATATACATATACCTAGAGCATATAAATATATACATATACCTAGAGCATATAAATATACATATACCTAGAGCATATAAATATACATATACCTAGAGCATATAAATATACATATACCTAGAGCATATAAATATACATATACCTAGAGCATATAAATATACATATACCTAGAGCATATAAATATACATACCTAGAGCATATAAATATACATATACCTAGAGCATATAAATATACATATACCTAGAGCATATAAATATACATACCTAGAGCATATAAATATACATATACCTAGAGCATATAAATATACATATACCTAGAGCATATAAATATACATATACCTAGAGCATATAAATATACATATACCTAGAGCATATAAATATACACATATACCTAGAGCATATAAATATACATATACCTAGAGCATATAAATATACATATACCTAGAGCATATAATATACATATACCTAGAGCATATAAATATACATATACCTAGAGCATATAAATATACATATACCTAGAGCATATAAATATACATATACCTAGAGCATATAAATATACATATACCTAGAGCATATAAATATACATATACCTAGAGCATATAAATATACATATACCTAGAGCATATAAATATACATATACCTAGAGCATATAAATATACATATACCTAGACCATATAAATATACATATACCTAGAGCATATAAATACATATACCTACATATAAATATACATATACCTAGAGCATATAAATATACATATACCTAGAGCATATAAATATACATATAAATATACCTAGAGCATATAAATATACATATACCTAGAGCATATAAATATACATATACTAGACCATATAAATATACATATACCTAGAGCATATAAATATAAATACATATACCTAGAGCATATAAATATACATATACCTAGACCATATAAATATACATATACCTAGAGCATATAAATATACATATACCTGGAGCATATAAATATACATATACCTAGAGCATATAAATACATATACCTAGAGCATATAAATATACCTATACCCAGAGCATATAAATATACATATACCTAGAGCATATAAATATACATATACCTGGACCATACAAATACACATATACCTAGAGCATATAAATATACATATACCTGGAGCATATAAATATACATATACCTAGAGCATATAAATATACACATATACCTAGAGCATATAAATATACCTAGAGCATATAAATATACCTAGAGCATATAAATATGCATATACCTAGAGCAATAAATATACACATGCATACCTAGAGCATATAAATATACATATACCTAGAGTATATAAATATACACATATACCTAGAGCATATAAATATACACATATACCTAGAGCATATAAATATACATATACCTAGAGCATATAAATATACATATACCTAGAGCATATAAATATACATATACCTGGAGCATATAAATATACATATACCTGGAGCATATAAATATACATATACCTAGAGCATATAAATATACATATATACCTAGAGCATATAAATATACATATACCTAGAGCATATAAATATACATATACCTAGAGCATATACATATACATATACCTAGACATATAAATATACATATACCTGGAGCATATAAATATACATATACCTAGAGCATATAAATATACATATACCTAGAGCATATAAATATACATATACCTAGAGCATATAAATATACACATATACCTGGAGCATATAAATATACATATACCTGGAGCATATAAATATACCCTAGAGCATATAAATACACATATACCTGGAGCATACACATATACATAGAAGTATAAATATACATATACCTAGAGCATATAAATATACATATGCCTGGAGCATATAAATATACATATACCTGGAGCATACAAATATACATATATGCCTAGAGTATATAAATATACACATATGCCTGGAGCATATAAATGTACATATACCTAGAGCATATAAATATACATATACCTGGAGCATATAAATATACATATACCTAGAGCATATAAATATACATATACCTAGAGCATATAAATACCTATACCAGAGCATATAAATATACATATACCTAGAGCATATAAATACACATATACCTGGAGCATATAAATATACATAATACCTGGAGCATGTAAATATACATATGCCTGGAGCATATAAATATACATATGCCTGGAGCATGTAAAATACACATATGCCTGGAGCATGTAAATATACATATGCCTGGAGGCATATAAATATGCATACCTGGAACATGTAAATATACGTATGCCTGGAGCATATCGTATGCATATGCCTGGGCATATAAAATGTGGAGCAGTATCGTGCGTATGCCTGGCATATGGAAATATGCATATGCCTGGAGCATATAAATATGCATATATGGAGCCCCTGGAGCATATGGAAATATGCATATGCCTGGAGGCATGTAAATATACATGTACCTGGAGCATGTAAAGTAATACATATGCCTGGAGCATATGAAATATGCATATACCTGGAGCATGTAAATGCACATATGCCTGGGGCATGTAAATGCATATGCCTGGAGCATATGAAGTAATACACCTGGAGCATATAAATATACCCTGGAGGCATAAATATGCATATACCTACATATACCTGGAGCATGTAAACATATGCATATGTGCCTGGAGCATATAAATACATATGCCTGGCATATAAATATACATACCCTAGAGCATATAAATACACATATGCCTGGAGCATATAAATAATACATATACCTGGAGCATATAAATATACATATACCTAGAGCATATAAATATGCATATGCCTGGAGCATATAAATATGCATATACCTAGAGCATATAAATATACATATACCTAGAGCAT
>NW_025746589.1:42500-97500 GCF_021184085.1 Oncorhynchus gorbuscha | reverse complement strand
GAGTGTGAGGGACAATGTCAGCAGTACATTACTGAGGCAGTGGATATCTATAGGGTGGTGTGAGTATGAGGGACAATGTCAGCAGTACATTACTGAGGCAGTGGATATCTATAGGGTGGTGTGAGTGTGAGAGGCAATGTCAGCAGTACATTACTGAGGCAGTGGATATCTATAGGGTGGTGTGAGTATGAGAGGCAATGTCAGCAGTACATTACTGAGGCAGTGGGATATCTATAGGGTGGTGTGAGTGTGAGGGACAATGTCAGCAGTACATTACTGAGGCAGTGGATATCTATAGGGTGGTGTGAGTATGAGGGACAATGTCAGCAGTACATTACTGAGGCAGTGGATATCTATAGGGTGGTGTGAGTGTGAGGGACAATGTCAGCAGTACATTACTGAGGCAGTGGATATCTATAGGGTGGTGTGAGTGTGTAACCAACAATGCAGTTTTAAAAAATATGAGTAAGAATAAGAAATAAAAGTAACAAGTAATTAAAGAACAGCAGTAAAATAACAATAGAGAGACTATATACAGGGGTACCGGTACAGAGTCAATGTGCAGGGGAACCGGTTGGTTGAGTAGTATGTACATGTAGGTAGAGTTATAGATGATAACAACAGAGATACCATGTACAGGGGTACCGGTACAGAGTCAATGTGCGGGGGAACCGGTTAGTTGAGGTAGTATGTACATGTAGGTAGAGTTATAGATGATAACTACAGAGAGTAGCAGCGGTGTAAAGAGGACAAATAGTCTGAAAGCAGATAGTCTGTGAAGCCATTTGATTAGATTTTCAGGAGTCTTATGGCTTGGGGTTAGACAATGTTTAGAAGCCTCTTGGACCTAGACTTGGTGCTCCGGTACCGCTTGCCGTGTGGTAGCAGAGAGAACAGTCTATGACTAGGGTGGCTGGTGTCTTTGAGCATTTTAGGGCCTTCCTCTGACACCGCCTGGTGTAGAGTTCCTGGCAGGAAGCTTGGCACCAGTTATGTACTGGGCCGTACGCATTACCCTCTGTAGTGCCTTGCGGTCGGAGGCCGAGCAGTTGCCGTACCAAGCAGTGATGCAACCAGTCAGGATGCTCTCGATGGTGCAGCTGTAGAACCTTTTGAAGATCTGAGGACCCATGCCAAATATTTTCAGTATCCTGAGAGGGAATAGGTTTTTGCACCCTCTTCAAGACTGTCTTGGTGTGCTTGGACCATGTTAGTTCGTTGGTGATGAGGACACCAAGGAACTTGAAGCGCTCAACCTGCTCCACTACAGCCCGTCGATGAGAATGGAGGCTTGCTCGGTCCTCTTTTTCCTTTTTGTCCACCATCATCTCCTTTGTCTTGATCACGTTAACGGAGAGGCTGTTGTCCTGGCACCACATGGCCAGGTCTCTGACCTCCTCTCTATAGGCTGTCTCGTTTTTGTCGGAGATCAGGCCTACCACTGTTGTGTCATCAGCGAACTTAATGATGGTGTTGGAGTCGTGCCTGGCCGTGCAGTCATGAGTGAACAGGGAGTGCAGGAGGGGACTCAGCATGCACCCCTGAGGGGCCCTTGTGTTGAGGGTCAGCGTGGCGGTTTTGTTGTTACCTACCCTTACAACCTGGGGGCGGCCCGTCAGGAAGTCAGGATCCAGTTGCAGAGGGAGGTGTTTAGTCCCAGGGTCCTTAGCTTATTGATGACCATTGAGGGCACTATGGTCTTGAACAGCTGAGCTGCAGTCAATGAATATCCTTCTCACATAGGTGTTCCTATTGTCCAGGTTGGAAAGGGCAGTGTGGAGTGCAATAGAGATTGCATCATCTGTGGATGTGTTGGGGCAGGATGCAAATTGGAGTGGGTCTAGGGTTTCTGGGATAATGGTGTTGATATGAGCCATGACCAGCCTTTCAAAGCACTTCATGGCTATAGACGTGAGGACTACGGGTCGGTAGTCATTTAGGCAGGTTACCTTAGTGTTCTTGGGCACAGGCACAATGGTGGTCTGCTTAAAACATGTTGGTAATACAGACTCAGACAGGAAGAGGTTGAAAATATCAGTGAAGACACTTGCCAGTTGGTCAGCGCATGCTCGCAGTGCACATCCTGGTAATCCATGACACATTCTTCCAGTACAGCTGGTGCTCTCATGCATGTGTCAGTGTTAGAGTCCCGCTCCATGAAAGCGGAAGCTCTAGCCTTTAGCTCTGTGCGGATGTTGCCTGTAATCCATGGCTTCTGGTTGGGGTATGTACATATGGTCACTGTGGAGATGACACCATCAATGCACTTTTTGATGAAGCTAGTGACTGATGTGGTGTACTCCTCAATTTTATTTATTAATTTATCCATTATTTTACCAGGTAAGTTGACTGAGAACACGTTCTCATTTGCAGCAACGACCTGGGGAATAGTTACAGGGGAGAGGAGGGGGATGAATGAGCCAATTGTAAACTGGGGATTATTAGGTGACCATGATGAGGGCCAGATTGAGAATTTAGCCAGGACATCGGGGTTAACACCTCTACAATAAGTGCCATGGGATCTTTAATGACCTCAGAGAGTCAGGACACCCGTTTAATGTCCCATCCGAAAGACTGCACCCTACACAGGGCAGTGTCCTGGGGCATTGGGATATTTTTTAGACCAGAGGAAAGAGTGCCTCCCCTGGCCCTCCAACACCACTTAAAGCAGCATCTGGTCTCCCATCCAGGAACTGATCAGGACCAACCCTGCTTAGCTTCAGAAGCAAGCCAGTAGTTGTATGTAGGGTGGTATGCTGCTGGCCAATGCCATCGGAAGAATCCCGGATCCTGTTCCAGTCTTTGTTAGCAAACAGTCCTGTAGCTTAGCACCTGCTTCATCTGACCACTTTTTTATTGATCGAGTCACTGGTTTTACTGCATTCATTTTTGTTTGTAAGCAGGAATCAGGAGGATAGAATTATGGTCAGATTTGCCAAATGGAGGGCGAGGGGAGAGCTTAGTATGTGTCTCTGTGTGGAGTCAAGGTGGTCCAGAGTTTTTTTTCCTCTGGTTGCACATTTAACATGCTGATAGTAATTTGGTAAGACGGATTTAAGTTTCCCTTCATTGAAGTCCCCGGCTACTAAGGGACTTCTGGGTGAGCATTTTCCTGTTTGCTTATGGCGGAATACAGCTCATTCGGTGCAGTCTTAGTGCCAGCATCAGTCTGTGGTGGTATGTAGCCAGCTACGAAAATACGCTACAGGGTATAACCAGCCAGCTATGAGAATACGCTACAGGGTATAACCAGCCAGCTGTATGTTGAAAAAGTTGTCGTTCAGCCATGACTCCGTGAAGCATTATATACTACAGTTTTGAATGTCCCGTTGGTAGTTTAATCTTCCGCATAGGTCATTGATTTTATTGTCCAAAGATTGCACGTTTGCTAGCAGAATGGAAGTGGGGGTCTATTCAATCGCATACCAACTCTCAGAAGGCAGCCCGCCTTCTGGCCCCTTTCACTGCTTTCTCTTCACGCAAATGACGGGGATCTGGGCCTGTTCCCAGGGAAAAGTAAATCATTCACGTCGGGCTGGTCGGACTCATTAAAGGAAAAAAGGATTCTGCCAGTCCGTGGTGAGTAATTGCAGTTCTGATGCCCAGAAGTTATTTTCGGTCATAAGAGACGGTAGCCGCAACATTATGTACAAAATAAGTTTAAAAAATAAGTTACAAACAATGCAAAGAAACCAACAAAAAAACAAAATTGGTTAGGAATACGTAAAACGTCAGCCTTGGGGTGGGCAGTTTGTTATTTAGTCACCCTGCTGGTACCACTGTTGGGTTCAATCCCCGGGACCACCCATACCTAGAATGTATGCACACATGACTGTAAGTCGCTTTGGATAAAAGCATCTGCTAAATGGCATATATTATATTATTATTATTATTATCCTCTATTGACAGCCCATGAGGTGTGTGTGTGTGTGTGTGTGTGTGTGTGTGTGTGTGTGTGTGTGTGTGTGTGTGTGTGTGTGTGTGTGTGTGTGTGTGTGTGTGTGTGTGTGTGTGTGTGTGTGTGTGTGTGTGTGTGTGTGGCCCCTAGTGGCCGGTTTCCATTAATGCATGTCTAGTAGTGACTTGTATCAAGGGTGACCTGCCTGGTGTGGGGTTATATGGGTGACCTGTCTGGTGCTGGGTTACATGGGTGACCTGCCTGGTGTGGGGTTATATGGGTGACCTGTCTGGTGTGGGATTATATGGGTGACCTGCCTGGTGTGGAATATATATGGGTGACCTGCCTGGTGTGAAGTTATATGGGTGACCTGCCTGGTGTGGGGTTATATGGGTGACCTGTCTGGCGTTGGGTTACATGGGTGACCTGCCTGGTGTGGGGTTATATGGGTGACCTGCCTGGTGTGGGGTTATATGGGTGACCTGCCTGGTGTGGGGTTATATGGGTGACCTGTCTGGCGTTGGGTTACATGGGTGACCTGCCTGGTGTGGGGTTATATGGGTGACCTGCCTGGTGTGGGGTTATATGGGTGACCTGTCTGGCGTTGGGTTACATGGGTGACCTGCCTGGTGTGGGGTTATATGGGTGACCTGCCTGGTGTGGAATATATATGGGTGACCTGCCTGGTGTGGGATTATATGGGTGACCTGCCTGGTGTGGGGTTATATGGGTGACCTGCCTGGTGTGGGGTTATATGGGTGACCTGCCTGGTGTGGAATATATATGGGTGACCTGCCTGGTGTGGAATATATATGGGTGACCTGCCTGGTGTGGGGTTATATGGGTGACCTGCCTGGTGTAGGGTTATATGGGTGACCTGCCTGGTGTGGAATATATATGGGTGACCTGCCTGGTGTGGGGTTATATGGGTGACCTGCCTGGTGTGGAATATATATGGGTGACCTGCCTGGTCAAATCAAATGTATTTATATTGCCCTTCGTACATCAGCTGATATCTCAAAGTGCTGTACAGAAACCCAGCCTAAAACCCCAAACAGCAAGCAATGCAGGTGTAGAAGCACGGTGGCTAGGAAAAACTCCCTAGAAAGGCCAAAACCTAGGAGGAACCAGGCTATGTGGGGTGGCCAGTCCTCTTCTGGCTGTGCCGGGTGGAGATTATAACAGAACATGGCCAAGATGTTCAAATGTTCATAAATGACCAGCATGGTCGAATAATAATAAGGCAGAACAGTTGAAACAGGAGCAGCAGCACGGCCAGGTGGACTGGGGACAGCAAGGAGTCATCATGTCAGGTAGTCCTGGGGCATGGTCAGTTGAAACTGGAGCAGCAGCACGGCCAGGTGGACTGGGGACAGCAAGGAGTCATCATGTCAGGTAGTCCTGGGGCATGGTCCTAGGGCTCAGGTCCTCCGAGAGAGAAAGAAAGAGAGAAAGAGAGAATTAGAGAAAACACACTTAAATTCACACAGGACACCGAATAGGACAGGAGAAGTACTCCAGATATAACAAACTGACACTAGCCCCTGACACATAAACTACTGTAGCAGAAATACTGGAGGCTGAGACAGGAGGGGTCAGGAGACACTGTGGCCCCATCTGAGGATCATCCTGGTGTGGAATATATATGGGTGACCTGCCTGGTGTGGGGTTATATGGGTGACCTGCCTGGTGTGGGGTTATATGGGTGACCTGCCTGGTGTGGAATATATATGGGTGACCTGCCTGGTGTGGAATATATATGGGTGACCTGCCTGGTGTGGGGTTATATGGGTGAACTGCCTGGTGTGGGGTTATATGGGTGACCTGCCTGGTGTGGGGTTATATGGGTGACCTGCCTGGTGTGGAATATATATGGGTGACCTGCCTGGTGTGGGGATATATGGGTGAACTGCCTGGTGTGGGGTTATATGGGTGACCTGCCTGGTGTGGGGTTATATGGGTGACCTGCCTGGTGTGGAATATATATGGGTGACCTGCCTGGTGTGGAATATACATGGGTGACCTGCCTGGTGTGGAATATATATGGGTGACCTGCCTGGTGTGGAATATATATGGGTGACCTGCCTGGTGTGGAATATATATGGGTGACCTGCCTGGTGTGGAATATATATGGGTGACCTGCCTGGTGTGGAATATATATGGGTGACCTGCCTGGTGTGGGGTTATATGGGTGACCTGCCAGGGGTTGGGTTATATGGGTGACCTGTCTGGTGTGGGGTTATATGGGTGCCAGAACATTACTCCTTCACAGGAGCGCCTGCTACTGTAAGTAACCTTGCTGAAAGATATGCACTGCAAGTTACTTTTACCGCCTTTATCTCTCTCTCTCTCTCTCTCTCTCTCTCTCTCTCTCTCTCTCTCTCTCTCTCTCTCTCTCTCTCTCTCTCTCTCTCTCTCTCTCTCCGGTCCTCCCTCCACCTCTCTCTAGCGTTCTCTCTATTGCACTAGCCCTCTATACCCCTATTTCTCTCTCTCTTCCTTCCTCCTCCATTTCTTCTCTCTCTCTCTCTCTCTCTCTCTCTCTCTCTCTCTCTCTCTCTCTCTCTCTCTCTCTCTCTCTCTCTCTCTCTCTCTCTCTCTCTCTCTCTCTCTCTCTCTCTCTCTCTCTCTCTCTCTCTCTCTCCGTGTCTTTTCCCTCCTTCCCCTCTCCTCGTCTTCTTGCTGCAATTGTGTGTGTGTGCCTAGAGAAGATTACAAGAGTTGCTTTGTGAGGGGATGCAGCTGCTGAAATCTGACTAGATCCAGCTGAAGAGAGAAGGAGCAGGTGGGTCAACAACACCACCCCTCCATTCACAGAATATCAGGCTGCAGATTAGCAATACACACACACACACACAGTGGCAAACACACAGTGACACACACACACACATAGTGGCACACACACACACACAGTGGCACACACACACACACACACACACACACACACACACACACACACACACACACACACACACACACACACACACACACACACACACACACACACACACACACACACACACACACACACACACACACACACACAGGCATGTGCACATGTACAACTGTACACACACAGGCACACACTACCCTCCCACAAATAAACAACCAAACCCAACAGAGGCACAGTGCCCCAACACAGCAACCAGGACACGGTAGAGGAGCCCCAACACAGCAACCAGGACACGGTAGAGGAGCCCCAACACAGCTACCAGGACACGGTAGAGGAGCCCCAACACAGCTACCAGGACATGGTAGAGGAGCCAACACAGCTACCAGGACATGGTAGAGGAGCCCCAACACAGCAACCAGGACATGGTAGAGGAGCCCCAACACAGCAACCAGGACACGGTAGAGGAGCCCCAACACAGCAACCAGGACATGGTAGAGGAGCCCCAACACAGCTACCAGGACACGGTAGAGGAGCCCCAACACAGCAACCAGGACACGGTAGAGGAGCCCCAACACAGCTACCAGGACACGGTAGACGAGCCCCAACACAGCTACCAGGACACGGTAGAGGAGCCCCAACACAGCAACCAGGACACGGTAGAGGAGCCCCAACACAGCTACCAGGACACGGTAGAGGAGCCCCAACACAGCAACCAGGACACGGTAGAGGAGCCCCAACACAGCTACCAGGACACGGTAGAGGAGCCCCAACACAGCTACCAGGACACGGTAGAGGAGCCCCAACACAGCAACCAGGACACAGTAGAGTAGCCCCAACACAGCAACCAGGACACGGTAGAGGAGCCCCAACACAGCTACCAGGACACGGTAGAGGAGCCCCAACACAGCAACCAGGACATGGTAGAGGAGCTCCAACACAGCTACCAGGACACGGAGAGTAGCCCCAACACAGCAACCAGGACACGGTAGAGGAGCCCCAACACAGCTACCAGGACACGGTAGAGGAGCCCCAACACAGCTACCAGGACACGGTAGAGGAGCCCCAACACAGCTACCAGGACACGGTAGAGGAGCCCCAACACAGCTACCAGGACATGGTAGAGGAGCCCCAACACAGCAACCAGGACATGGTAGAGGAGCCCCAACACAGCAACCAGGACACGGTAGAGGAGCCCCAACACAGCTACCAGGACACGGTAGAGGAGCCCCAACACAGCTACCAGGACACGGTAGAGGAGCCCCAACACAGCTACCAGGACATGGTAGAGAGCCCCAACACAGCTACCAGGACACGGTAGAGGAGCCCCAACACAGCTACCAGGACACGGTAGAGGAGCCCCAACACAGCTACCAGGACACGGTAGAGGAGCCCCAACACAGCTACCAGGACACGGTAGAGGAGCCCCAACACAGCAACCAGGACACGGTAGAGGAGCCCCAACACAGCAACCAGGACATGGTAGAGGGCCCCAACACAGCTACCAGGACACGGTAGAGGAGCCCCAACACAGCTACCAGGACACGGTAGAGGCCCCAACACAGCAACCAGGACACGGTAGAGGAGCCCCAACACAGCAACCAGGACACGGTAGAGGAGCCCCAACACAGCAACCAGGACACGGTAGAGAGCCCCAACACAGCTACCGGGACACGGTAGAGGAGCCCCAACACAGCTACCGGGACATGGTAGAAGAGCCCCAACACAGCTACCAGGACACAGTGAGAGCCCCAACACAGCTACCAGGACACGGTAGAGGGCCCCAACACAGCTACCAGGACACGGTAGAGGAGCCCCAACACAGCTACCAGGACACAGTAGAGTAGCCCCAACACAGCTACCAGGACACGGTAGAGGAGCCCCAACACAGCTACCAGGACACGGTAGAAGAGTCCCAACACAGCTACCAGGACATGGTAGAAGAGCCCCAACACAGCTACCAGGACATGGTAGAGGAGCCCCAACACAGCTACCAGGACACGGTAGAGGAGCCCCAACACAGCTACCAGGACAAGGTAGAAGAGCCCCAACACAGCTACCAGGACATGGTAGAGGAGCCCTAACACAGCTACCAGGAGATGGTAGAGGAGCCCCAACACAGCTACCAGGACAAGGTAGAAGAGCCCCAACACAGCTACCAGGACACGGTAGAGGGCCCCAACACAGTTTGAGAATCTAACACAAATAAATATAAACACCACAGAAATACAACATAGTCCAATACACAAATAAAATACTACACACAAAGATCATTTTTACTGGAATCCCACCTCTCTGTTACAAGCACTTCAGTTAGGCAGTCAGATTCATTTCATGGGGATAGATGAACATTTGGAGAGCTGAAAGTGTTTTGAGGCAATCCCGACAGAGAGGAGGAAGACCCTGTCAGATCTGTGAAGTTGAGATGGGTTAACATGTTGAATTTTCGTGGTGTTTGTATTCATTAGGAAGTGCCACACACACACACACACACACACACACACACACAAAACATCTGATTTGTGCATGGCAGCAGGGGCATTGGTAAGATGACCCTCATCCGGCTTTGTGATGGAAAAAGAGTGGGAAGGAGAGTGTGAGAGGAGAGGAATGAAAGGAAAGAGTGGAAGAGAGGAAGTCGTGCAGGCAGGCCAGTGTGCTTGTTCTGGCAGCTCGCATATCAACCCATCTCCATGACTGTAATATGTCGCTGGGATGATGTGACATAACTTGCACGTCTACATATTCGCCACATGATTTTTACAGGCTCGTTTTAATTCAAACAGCCTGGAAGATAGAAAATGCCTTTAAATGTCTAAGTAGTGTTGAAGTTTATGGGGACATGGTTGCCACTTTCACAGTTGTTCCACTTTATAATATCACCATGCCATATAGTCACTATCCAACACCAGAACAGCTCCCGAGAAGTAGCTTTTTGATATGTGCATTCTTCATGGAAATAACAGAAAAATGTTTGATGAATATTCTTTTGACTTTGCATATGTTTTCTATAAAGCAGCTTTTTGATAATCACAAAATAAGTAAGCAAATTAGAGGCGAGGGAGTTGGGGTATGGGGGAGAATGGGAGGGGAGGGGCCAGTCTGTGGGAGTTTTCAATTATTTCTTACATTCAACAGAAATTGCTCTCTCTTTGGTATGCTCAGCATGTTCTCTATCCTAGTTTTGACTGACACTCGCACACATGCACACATACACACTCACACACACACGCACATACACACACTCTACTGGTGTGCCACAATTTTGCTCCAGCAGCTCCTGATGAGAACAGGGTCCTCTGTCATAGGCTCAGTCTACTCTTAGAATGGGTGGCTGCCGTGCCTTACCCAGCATGCTTCACACCAGGGCTGCTCCTTGAAAGAGGCCAGTGTCCCCTCAGACACTTAGTATTCCTACCCAGAGCCACAGACTGCATCCTTATCACCACTCATGGCCTTCCAGTTAAGTTCTATACCAAGTATTGTATCAGAGAGTTCTCTTGATGACATTTCTCCATGGCTACAATATAAGCTACCTTGAAATGGTCAAAGTGAGTTACTATGAAATGGTCAAAGTGAGTTACTATGAAATGGTCAAAGTGAGTTACTATGAAATGGTCAAAGTGAGTTACTATGAAATGGTCAAAGTGAGTTACTATGAAATGGTCAAAGTGAGTTACTATGAAATGGTCAACGTGAGTTACTATGAAATGGTCAAAGTGAGTTACTATGAAATGGTCAGCATGTTCTAAGTATTTTCAATTGGGTATTTCTAGCCATTTTTGATAATCAGTAAAGTTTTCTGGGCTTCAGTTATCCTTTGATATGGATTCTGGAATATCATCAGAATATTTCTGGAATATCATCAGATTATTTCTGGAATAGCATCAGAATATTTCTGGAATATCATCAGAATATTTCTGGAATAGCATCAGAATATTTCTGGAATATCATCAGAATATTTCTGGAATAGCATCAGAATATTTCTGGAATATCAACAGAATATTTCTGGAATATCAACATAATATTTCTGGAATATCATCAGATTATTTCTGGAATATCATCAGATTATTTCTGGAATAGCATCAGAATATTTCTGGAATATCAACAGAATACTTATGGAATAGCATCAGAATATTTCTGGAATATCAACAGAATATTTCTGGAATATCATCAGAATATTTCTGGAATATCATCAGATTTTTTCTGGAATATCAACAGAATATTTCTGGAATATCAACAGAATATTTCTGGAATATCAACATAATATTTCTGGAATATCATCAGATTATTTCTGGAATATCATCAGATTATTTCTGGAATAGCATCAGAATATTTCTGGAATATCAACAGAATATTTCTGGAATAGCATCAGAATATTTCTGGAATACCATCAGAATATTTCTGGAATATCATCAGATTTTTTCTGGAATATCAACAGAATATTTCTGGAATATCAACAGAATATTTCTGGAATATCAACAGAATATTTCTGGAATAGCATCAGAATATTTCTGGAATACCATCAGAATATTTCTGGAATATCATCAGATTTTTTCTGGAATATCAACAGAATATTTCTGGAATATCAACAGAATATTTCTGGAATATCAACATAATATTTCTGGAATATCAACAGAATATTTCTGGAATATCAACAGAATATTTCTGGAATATTTATTTAACCTTTATTTAACTAGGCAAGTCAGTTAAGAACCAATTCTTATTTTCAATGACGACCTTGGAACAGTGGGTTAACTGCATGTTCAGTGTCAGAATGACAGATTTGTATCTTGTCAGCTCGGGGGTTTGAACTTGCAACATTCTGGTTACTAGTCCAACACTCTAACCACTAGGCTACCCTGCCGCCCCCAACAGAACTTTTCTGGAATATCGACAGAACATTTCTGGAACATCCTGATGCTGATTTCCATATGGTGATTTCCATATGAAAGGCTGTGTCACGGGGCCATAGCTGTGCAGGTGACTGACTGGTGACTGCTGGTTATCGGGACCATCTGATGGCATGAAGCCTTGCTGGTGCCGGTCACACAGCCTGTGGGTTTCTCTCAGGCTAAGAATGTTCCTCAAGCATCAGAGGAAAGGCTGTTGCTCCCACTACTCATGTGTCTATAAAGGTTATTCAAGCCTAATCAGCATGTGTCCCAAATGGCACTCTCTTTCCTATATAGTGCACTACTTTATCTGATATACAGTCAGAATGCTGGGTCATGTTAGGACTTGGGCCCTTTTCTGGGGGGGTGTGGAGGATTCAATGAGAGTTCTTGTAATTCTAGTTTTGTCGTATTTGATCTTTGTGTGTGTGCCTGTGGGTGTGTTCCTGTGTGTGTGTGTGTGTGTGTGTGTGTGTGTGTGCCTGTGAGTGTGTGTGTGTGTGTGTGCCTGTGAGTGTGTGCCTGTGAGTGTGTACCTGTGAGTGTGTGTGTGCCTGTGAGTGTGTGTGTGCCTGTGTGTGTGTGTGCCTGTGAGTGTGTGTGTGCCTGTGAGTGTGTGTGTGTGTGCCTGTGAGTGTGTGTGTGTGTGTGTGTGTGTGTGTGTGTGTGTGTGTGTGTGTGTGTGTGTGTGTGTGTGTGTGTGTGTGTGTGTGTGTGTGTGTGTGTGTGTGTGTGTGTGTGTGTGTGTGTGTGTGTGTGTGTGTGTGTGTGTGTGTGTGTGTGTGTGTGTGCCTGTGAGTGTGTTCCTGTGAGTGTGTGTGTTCCTGTGAGTGTGTGTGTGCCTGTGAGTGTGTGTGTGCCTGTGAGTGTATGTGCCTGTGAGTGTGTGTGTGCATGCCAGTGTATCTGTGTGATATGGTGTTTATACGTGGGTTTGTGTGTATATTTAACGACAAAGGAGAAATGTGCCATTCTACTCTTCAGCCATCTGGATTTCAATCTCTCCACGTGCTTGTTAGTGTGGGAAGCCGAGGAGACTGGAGGACTTCATCAATTCACCAACTGTTTCAGTGTGTGTGTGTGTGTGTGTGTGTGTGTGTGTGTGTGTGTGTGTGTGTGTGTGTGTGTGTGTGTGTGTGTGTGTGTGTGTGTGTGTGTGTGTGTGTGTGTGTGTGTGTGTGTGTGTGTGTGTGTGTGTGTGTGTGTGTGGTCTGTAACTCTTTGATATCCCACATTATTTGGTAATCCCTCTCTCTAGTCTTCAATATGATTCAGTAGTATGAATTCCATGCATGTTGAAATATTTAGAGTCTATGCTGGACTTTCAAACGTAGCCGATCGGGATTAGAGATCTGTAGAAACTGTATGACTTCTATGCACAGGTTGACTGTTTGCTGTAAAAAGGATTATATAATATGAGTGGCCAGATACTGTACTTCACCCTTTCTCTTCTTCTGTATATATCATGCCATTTAGGGGGGAACTCAATTTTAGGAAGGTGTTCCTAATGTTTTGTACACTCAGTGTATATTTTTGCACTATGAGGTTGGAATAATACTGTGAATTTATCAAAATGATGATAATGCCCTTTTACTGTAAGAGCTGTTTGAAAAGACGACATCACCAGGCGATATAAGTTAATAGACCATTAACAAAGACAGTTTCAACCCTCTCTCCCAATAACAGCTCGTTTTCAGGTTATGTATCCCTCCCATTAGGCTCATCCAATTAGGCCCCTCACTCAGACCACTCCCATACAGTCCAAGAAAAATTATTGTTTGAAAAATTGCTCTTTGTTATGAAGCTATTTTGGTTCCTTATTTGACCATTTTTACTGAATATGATCACAGTAAGTTAATAAATTGTTACCCAGAAATGATTTGATTTTGAGACATAAAACAGCTGCATTGTACCTTTAAGCGTCCTTGAACCTTGGAGTCATGGTCCAGGAGTTGTTCATGACCTCATGAACTGGCAACTGAACCCCTATGTACTCCTGTGTGTCTCCTAACATCAACCACTGACTGTCTGTGTGTAGTTCCACCATATTTATAATCACACATCTGCTTCCCGGAACAGAGCAGAGCGAAGCGTCGGAGAGTCTCTCCCAGTGGAGTGTGGGGCATGTGTGCTCACATATTAGGGCTCAGAGGAGACGGGGAGAGGTGGGGGGCTGGCCGGCGTGGTTTGTTTTCAAAGGCCAGCGCTGAGGATGTGTTGAGAGGTTGAGCAGTTGAAGAGCTCTCTGCTCTGGTTTGGGTTTCGCCCGTTGGGTCACATCTGGGGGAGGGGGAGGAGAGGAGGAGGTGGAGGGATTTGTGTTTTCACAACAGAACCAACACGATGGCGTCCCTTTTCATGTGGGAGTGTGGGATAGTGTGTGTGGGATTGTGTGTGTGTGCACGTGTTTTACATCAACAGCACTAGCACCATCTACTTTGTATGTATGCGTCTTCATGACTGTGACCTGTTTACGTTTGCACAGAACAGCATCTAAGTGTTTCTCCTTCCTATGTGGATTCATGTTGGTGGATCTATATGCTTAGTGTGTATGTGCCACTTATCAAACATAAAATACCCTGTATTTCTAGAATCTAGAGCAAAAGGAAGTAGAGGCCCACTCCACGGTGAAATAACTGCCATGCCAGCTTAGCCCAGTTCATTTCCCTATTCTCTAGCGGTATACAACATCTGTAGTGATAAGGATCGCTCTAGCAACCCCACTTTGCATTGACAAATGTCCGGCCATGCTGTGAGATGAGCACAGGTGATCAGTCTCATTTGGTTATTCAAAGTTTATACACCGCTCTCTCTTTTCTCAGCTGCTGACCGTGCAGCTAGCGTTCTCTAGCTAGATAGCAGTCACAGCAAACCAGGATGTTTTGAATGCAAAATAACATGCAAAAGGGAATATTTGCATATTGAGTCTCATTTCAGGTTCAAAACTCAGCAGTTAGTCATGGGCTGTGGATTCGATAATTAGGATACTTCGGGTTGTACTAAGGTAACTTAGCTTAATATCATAATAATATATTTAGCTTTGGCTATGTTTTAAATAACTGTATGAGGTACATGCTTGACTGAGTAAACCACTATGTTATGTTCTTCAGGTGTCAAGTTAATAGTAAACCTCCAGTACTAAATAGGGCTGTGACGGTCATGGCGTTTTGCCAGCTGGGTATTGTCATGCAAGTCTGCAGGTCTCACGGTAATTGACCTCCACACATACCATCCACATACAAGCCGCCGATACAGGCCATTGGAACATTTACTTTTAAAAAAGTGTAATAAATCAATTGAATATACACCATCACAATAACTCCATTATCGATTTTAGGCAGGTCTAAAGAAACATTCGTATGAATATGTATTTCAGAAGAACAAATTGTGAGTTGGCCTTTATGTTATCTAGCATGCCATATGGAAAGGGGAGACCTAGTCAGTTGTACAACTGAATGCCTTCAACTGAAATGTGTCTTCTGCATTTAACCCAACCACTCTGAATCAGAAGGGCTGCCTTAATCGACATCCACGTCTTCGGCGCCCGGGGAACAGTGGGTTAACTGCCTTGCTCAGGGCAGAACGACAGAGTTTGACCTTGCCAGCACGGGGATTCGATGCAGCAACCTGTGGGTTACTGGACCAACGCTCTAACCACTAGCCGGCTGTAGGCTTGTTCATTCAGCTGACAAGATATGTTCATAAGTCCCATATCATTCTTTTATATTATATGATTTTATAGTAAGAATAATATAATTACACTCAGCGCAAATGAAATCAAATGTTGTTGGTCACATACTCGTGTTTAGCAGATGTTATTGCCGGTGTGGCAAAATGCTTGCGTTTCTAGCTGCGACACTGCAGTAATATCTAACAAGTATTATCAACACAATTTCACAAAATATACCCAATTCACACAAATCTAAGTAAAGGAATGGAGTTAAGAAGATGTAAATATATGGCGGAGCGATGTCAGAAGGTTATAGACTAAGATACAGTAGAATAGTACTGAATAAAGTATATGCTGCACATATGAGATAAGTAATGCAAGATACATAAACATTATTAAAGACACTAGTGTTCCATTTATTTAAGTGGCCAGTGATTTCAAGTCTATGTATATAGGCAGCAGCCTACCTGAATAAAATAGGAAGGATATATTTCCCATTCCGGAGTGAGGGTGTGCATATGAAGTGACTATAGTACGTGTAAAAGTGATCATTTGAAACAGGTCCTATACGCTAGATTTAGAGTTATTTGGATGATACAAATGTTAGAATGCCTTAGAAACTGAGATATATATGGACTGCATGATGCAGCTACAAACTATTGATGAAAGTTGCAAAAACAAGCTTGCACTCTGTTCCTTTCCTCAGGCTGCACCAGCTGTTCTCTCATCAAGTGATCATTTTCTTCACCCATCAGGCTATTTCCAATTTAATCTTGTCTTTACTAATATGTAAAATGAGTTTCTATTTAGAATGACCCATTACTAAATGGGCAGGAACAGGGGCGAGACAAAAAGACATGCCATCTGTATGTACTCCAATAGCGAATGGAGGCCACTTTCCTGCTTGCACATCTTTCATTTACATTTACATTTACATTTACATTTAAGTCATTTAGCAGACGCTCTTATCCAGAGCGACTTACAAATTGGTGCATTCACCTTATGACATCCAGTGGAACAACCACTTTACAATAGTGCATCTAAGTATTTTAAGGGGGGGGGGTGAGAAGGACTACTTTATCCTATCCTAGGTATTCCTTAAAGAGGTGGGGTTTCAGGTGTCTCCGGAAGGTGGTGATTGACTCCGCTGTCCTGGCGTCGTGAGGGAGTTTGTTCCACCATTGGGGAGCCAGAGCAGCGAACAGTTTTGACTGAGCTGAGCGGGAACTGTACTTCCTCAGTGGTAGGGAGGCGAGCAGGCCAGAGGTGGATGAACGCAGTGCCCTTATTTGGGTGTAGGGCCTGATCAGAGCCTGGAGGTACTGAGGTGCCGTTCCCCTCACAGCTCCGTAGGCAAGCACCATGGTCTTGTAGCGGATGCGAGCTTCAACTGGAAGCCAGTGGAGAGAGCGGAGGAGCGGGGTGACGTGAGAGAACTTGGGAAGGTTGAACACTAGATGGGCTGCGGCGTTCTGGATGAGTTGTAGGGGTTTAATGGCACAGGCAGGAGCCCAGCCAACAGCGAGTTGCAGTAATCCAGACGGGAGATGACAAGTGCCTGGATTAGGACCTGCGCCGCTTCCTGTGTGAGGCAGGGTCGTACTCTGCGGATGTTGTAGAGCATGAACCTACAGGAACGGGCCACCGCCTTGATGTTAGTTGAGAACGACAGTTTGTTGTCCAGGATCACGCCAAGGTTCTTAGCGCTCTGGGAGGAGGACACAATGGAGTTGTCAACCGTGATGGCGAGATCATGGAACGGGCAGTCCTTCCCCGGGAGGAAGAGCAGCTCCGTCTTGCCGAAGTTCAGCTTGAGGTGGTGATCCGTCATCCACACTGATATGTCTGCCAGACATGCAGAGATGCGGTCGCCACCTGGTCATCAGAAGGGGAAAGGAGAAGATTAATTGTGTGTCGTCTGCATAGCAATGATAGGAGAGACCATGTGAGGTTATGACAGAGCCAAGTGACTTGGTGTATAGCGAGAATAGGAGAGGGCCTAGAACAGAGCCCTGGGGGACACCAGTGGTGAGAGCGCGTGGTGAGGAGACAGATTCTCGCCACGCCACCTGGTAGGAGCGACCTGTCAGGTAGGACGCAATCCAAGCGTGGGCCGCGCCGGAGATGCCCAACTCGGAGAGGGTGGAGAGGAGGATCTGATGGTTCACAGTATCGAAGGCAGCCGATAGGTCTAGAAGGATGAGAGCAGAGGAGAGAGAGTTAGCTTTAGCGGTGCGGAGCGCCTCCGTGATACAGAGAAGAGCAGTCTCAGTTGAATGACTAGTCTTGAAACCTGACTGATTTGGATCAAGAAGGTCATTCTGAGAGAGATAGCGGGAGAGCTGACCAAGGACGGCACGTTCAAGAGTTTTGGAGAGAAAAGAAAGAAGGGATACTGGTCTGTAGTTGTTGACATCGGAGGGATCGAGTGTAGGTTTTTTCAGAAGGGGTGCAACTCTCGCTCTCTTGAAGACGGAAGGGACGTAGCCAGCGGTCAGGGATAAGTTGATGAGCGAGGTGAGGTAAGGAGAAGGTCTCCGGAAATGGTCTGGAGAAGAGAGGAGGGGATAGGGTCGAGCGGGCAGGTTGTTGGGCGGCCGGCCGTCACAAGACGCGAGATTTCATCTGGAGAGAGAGGGAGAAAGAGGTCAGAGCACAGGGTAGGGCAGTGTGAGCAGAACCAGCGGTGTTGTTTGACTTAGCAAACGAGGATCGGATGTCGTCGATCTTCTTTTCAAAATGGTTGACGAAGTCATCTGCAGAGAGGGAGGAGGGGGAGGGGGAGGAGGATTCAGGAGGGAGGAGAATGTGGCAAAGAGCTTCCTAGGGTTAGAGGCAGATGCTTGGAATTTAGAGTGGTAGAAAGTGGCTTTAGCAGCAGAGACAGAGGAGGAAAATGTAGAGAGGAGGGAGTGAAAGGATGCCAGGTCCGCAGGGAGGCGAGTTTTCCTCCATTTCCGCTCGGCCTTCCGGAGCCCTGTTCTGTGAGCTCGCATTGAGTCGTCAAGCCACGGAGCGGGAGGGAGGACCGAGCCGGCCTGGAAGATAGGGGACATAGAGAGTCAAAGGATGCAGAAAGGGAGGAGAGGAGGGTTGAGGAGGCAGAATCAGGAGATAGGTTGAAGAAGGTTTGAGCAGAGGGAAGAGATGATAGGATGGAAGAGGAGAGAGTAGCGGGGGAGAGAGAGCGAAGGTTGGGACGGCGCGATACCATCCAGTAGGGGCAGTGTGGGAAGTGTTGGATGAGAGCGAGAGGGAAAAGGATACAAGGTAGTGGTCGGAGACTTGGAGGAGTTGCAATGAGGTTAGTGGAAGAACAGCATCTAGTAAAGATGAGGTCGAGCGTATTGCCTGCCTTGTGAGTAGGGGGGAAGGTGAGAGGGTGAGGTCAAAGAGGAGAGGAGTGGAAAGAAGGAGGCAGAGAGGAATGAGTCAAAGGTAGACGTGGGGAGGTTAAAGTCGCCCAGAACTGTGAGAGGTGAGCCGTCCTCAGGGAAAGGAGCTTATCAAGGCATCAAGCTCATTGATGAACTCTCCGAGGGGACCTGGAGGGCGATAAATGATAAGGATGTTAAGCTTGAAAGGGCTGGTAACTGTGACAGCATGAAATTCAAAGGAGGCGATAGACAGATGGGTAAGGGGAGAAAGAGAGAATGACCACATGGGAGAGATAAGGATCCCTATGCCACCACCCCGCTGACCAGAAGCTCTCGGGGTGTGCGAGAACACGTGGGCGGACGAAGAGAGAGCAGTAGGAGTAGCAGTGTTATCTGTGGTGATCCATGTTTCTGTCAGTGCCAAGAAGTCGAGGGACTGGAGGGAGGCATAGGCTGAGATGAACTCTGCCTTGTTGGCTGCAGATCGGCAGTTCCAGAGGCTACCGGAGACCTGGAACTCCACGTGGGTCGTGCGCGCTGGGACCACCAGATTAGGGTGGCAGCGGCCACGCGGTGTGGAGCGTTTGTATGGTCTGTGCAGAGAGGAGAGAACAGGGATAGACAGACACATAGTTGACAGGCTACAGAAGAGGCTACGCTAATGCAAGGAGATTGGAATGACAAGTGGACTACACGTCTCAAATGTTCAGAAAGTTAAGCTTACGTAGCAAGAATCTTATTGACTAAAATTATTAAAAATGATACAGTACTGCTGAAGTAGGCTAGCTGGCAGTGGCTGCGTTGTTGACTTTGTAGGCTAGCTGACAGTGGCTGCGTTGTTGACACTACACTAATCAAGTCGTTCCGTTGAGTGTAGTAGTTTCTACAGTGCTGCTATTCGGGGGCTAGCTGGCTAGCTAGCAGTGTTGATTACGTTACGTTGCGTTAAAAGAACGACAATAGCTGGCTAGCTAACCTAGAAAATCGCTCTAGACTACACAATTATCTTTGATACACAGACGGCTATGTAGCTAGCTATGTAGCTAGCTACGATCAAACAAATCAAACCGTTGTGCTGTAATGAAATGAAATGAAAAATGTGATACTACCTGTGGAGCGAAGCGGAATGCGACCGGGTTGTTGAGTGCGGAAGTTCTATTCAGTAGACGTTGGCTAGCTGTTGGCTAGCTAGCAGTGTCTCCTACGTTAAGGACGACAAATAGCTGGCTAGCTAACCTCGGTAAATTAAGATAATCACTCTAAGACTACACGCTCTAAACTACACAATTATCTTGGATACGAAGACAGCAAATTTACATTACATTTAAGTCATTTAGCAGACGCTCTTATCCAGAGCGACTTACAAATCTTTCAATCATGTTGGGTAGGCTGCTCCAGTTATATCGCTGCATGACAGGTGATATTCTGCCCCAACTCTGTATGCCATGGGCTCTCCAACCCTGTTCCTGCAGCTACCCAGTACTCTGTATGCCATGGGCTCTCCAACCCTGTTCCTGCAGCTACCCAGTACTCTGTATGCCATGGGCTCTCCAACCCTGTTCCTGCAGCTACCCAGTACTCTGTATGCCATGGGCTCTCCAACCTTGTTCCTGCAGCTACCCAGTACTCTGTATGCCATGGGCTCTCCAACCTTGTTCCTGCAGCTACCCATTACTCTGTATGCCATGGGCTCTCCAACCCTGTTCCTGCAGCTACCCAGTACTCTGTATGCCATGGGCTCTCCAACCTTGTTCCTGCAGCTACCCAGTACTCTGTATCCCATGGGCTCTCCAACCTTGTTCCTGCAGCTACCCATTACTCTGTATGCCATGTGCTCTCCAACCCTGTTCCTGCAGCTACCCAGTACTCTGTATGCCATGGGCTCTCCAACCTTGTTCCTGCATCTACCCAGTACTCTGTATGCCATGGGCTCTCCAACCTTGTTCCTGCAGCTACCCATTACTCTGTATGCCATGGGCTCTCCAACCTTGTTCCTGCAGCTACCCATTACTCTGTATGCCATGGGCTCTCCAACCTTGTTCCTGCATCTACCCAGTACTTTGTATTCCATGGGCTCTCCAACCCTGTTCCTGCAGCTACCCATTACTCTGTATGCCATGGGCTCTCCATCCCTGTTCCTGCAGCTACCCAGTACTCTGTATGCCATGGGCTCTCCATCCCTGTTCCTGCAGCTACCCAGTACTCTGTATGCCATGGGCTCTCCATCCTTGTTCCTGCAGCTACCCAGTACTCTGTATGCCATGGGCTCTCCATCCCTGTTCCTGCAGCTACCCAGTACTCTGTATGCCATGGGCTCTCCATCCTTGTTCCTGCAGCTACCCAGTACTCTGTATGCCATGGGCTCTCCAACCCTGTTCCTGCAGCTACCCAGTACTCTGTATGCCATGGGCTCTCCAACCCTGTTCCCGCAGCTACCCAGTACTCTGTATGCCATGGGCTCTCCATCCCTGTTCCTGCAGCTACCCAGTACTCTGTATGCCATGGGCTCTCCATCCTTGTTCCTGCAGCTACCCAGTACTCTGTATGCCATGGGCTCTCCAACCCTGTTCCTGCAGCTACCCAGTACTCTGTATGCCATGGGCTCTCCATCCTTGTTCCTGCAGCTACCCATTACTCTGTATGCCATGGGCTCTCCAACCCTGTTCCTGCAGCTACCCAGTACTCTGTATGCCATGGGCTCTCCAACCCTGTTCCTGCAGCTACCCAGTACTTTGTATGCCATGGGCTCTCCATCCCTGTTCCTGCAGCTACCCAGTACTCTGTATGCCATGGGCTCTCCAACCCTGTTCCTGCAGCTACCCAGTACTCTGTATGCCATGGGCTCTCCAACCCTGTTCCTGCAGCTACCCAGTACTCTGTATGCCATGGGCTCTCCAACCCTGTTCCTGCAGCTACCCAGTACTTCATTTGGGAAACCAAGTGAAATATTTTCACAACAAAACATATGTCAATAAACTGTTGATTTGATTTGGGTTTGATTTTCTAGGATCACCATGGCGACAGCAAGTCTTACTGTGGTCTGACATATAATGAAAAAGACATTACAGAGGAAATACTTTATTGCCATACATTGTTGACAGCCCCTCCTCTGTGCGCTGGAGAGAAGAGTGAAGAAGAGGAGTAGAGGGACATGCACGGTGGTGAAATAATCTGTAGCTAATGTGTCAGCCTATTAAATATGAAAATATATATATATAAAATGCCCTGTTACTCGCCTATTCCAAATTAAATATTAGTTCACTATAATTGCATAATAACATTGAATTTGTTTAATTTAGGCTAGACCATTTATGTACCAAATATATCTTAAATCAGTATTTAAAAAAAATATTTTTCTGTCATGTGCAATATGTGCTATTCAGTTATTTTTCGGGCTTGGGCTCATATACAGTACAGGCCCAATTGTCATGCCCTGACCTTAGTTATCTTTGTTTACTTTATTATTTTGGTTAGGTCAGGGTGTGACGAGGATGGTTTGTTAGTTTTTGTATTATCTAGGGATTTTTGTATGTCTAGAGGTTCTTGTAAGTCTAGGTTTATGTAGGTCTATGGTGGCCTGAATTGGTTCCCAATCAGAGGCAGCTGTTTATCGTTGTCTCTGATTGGGGACCATATTTAGGTAGCCATATTCCTTGGGTATTTTGTGGGTTCTTGTTCTATGTTGAGTTTCCTGTCTGCACGGCGCATATTAGTGTCATGGTTTGTTTTGATAGTTTGTTCAGTGTTTTCTCTTTAATTAAAGTGAATGTACGCATACCTCGCTGTGCCTTGATCTCCTCCATACAACGGCCGTGACACCCATGCATATGCATAACCTCTAATGTGCATTTGGGTGTTCTAAATGAATCGTCACCTTAGAAAGCACTGTTATTTTCTTTGTGTCAGGCTTTGAAACTGTCCACAACCAGGGCCCGCTTTAGGTTCTTTATAGGCTACAGTATAGGCTACTAAAAACAATTTCCAGTGGCACACTGACTCACCTACTGATGAAGATGAAGCCATAGGGTACTACTCACTGTGATGCCGATGTGCTCCTCTTGGCAATAGTCAAAAAGTGCTCCTGTTAGCAAAAATCCAGGAGTTTTGTTATTTATTTTCTTTTGTTCGATAGATATTAGTATTTTATTTTCAGCGATATGCATTTGCTTTCCAAACTATTGATCCTCTGTGGCTGAATTATGATCTCTAGTGTATTTTGAACTTTGAGAGCGGGCTCCTGTGGTTGAATGAAAAATACAAAAATAATAATAATCATTCAGAATTATTTTTTTGTTTGCCTCTTGTGCCCAGTCCCTGACTCACACAATTGACCAGTTACATGTATTTTTTATGCAGACTTAAATTTTTATTAATCAGTTAACCAATCAAGGAGGGTCCCCCCTGTTACACACGTGGGCCCTAGTACCAAATGACTCTGATACCCACTTCCATGGATGTGTGACTATCCTAATATGTACCCCGTACCCCAGCAACTGACCAAGAATCACATTCTTGTCTGTCAACATATGAAACTAGTGGATTAGATGTCTGTCTTCCATACAAGTCTTATTGTAGAGCAGCCACTACATTGTGAGTTCCTTGCCAAGCTATTATATCCTGCCCAGTGCCCAATGCCCACCACACACTCAGCATTGGATGGTATCACTGCTTTCTGTTCTCTCCCTGAAGTCATCAATTGGTGCCGCCACCTCAAGCTGGTGGCAATCACTCATATATTTGTTCTCTTTGGTTCAAGACTTAAACATAAAACGTCTCTTTACACCCACCTCCCCCCAAAGAAATGACATGATATACATCTAAAATGCAAATATAAAAGCCATGTCAGACTTCTTGTCTGGCTTTTTTATGGTTTCTAGGGCCAGTGCAGTGGTTGGCTCAGTCCTGGCTGGTGTTTTTCCCATTAGGCTGCATGGTGTGCCGTATTTAAATTCAGGTGCCAAGAAAATCATTTTCCTTAAGTGCTTACAACTGTAAAAACCAAAGTTGATTCCCTGAGACTCAAAGTAATTACAACGCATTTAAAATCAACTTAAAATACTTAGTGGGACTGTTATTACTCACAGAACCCAGATCATTTATGTGGTCTATTTAATATTTGTTTTATTAAAATGTTTTAACGTTCAAGTTGGTCATTCATGTTGGTCATATGCAATTCCTCTCAATTCCTCTCAATTCCTCTCAATTCCTCTCAATTCCTCTCAATTCCTCTCAAGAAAATGCCACTTGCTTTCTCATAGCCTATAGACTATAAACCATGAAAGACATCTTGGATTTCAGTATCAAAACCGATATGTAAAAACATCATTTGGAGTTAACCGGACAGTTTTATCTGTGCTCGGTCACACCGAGCCATTTGCTCAGTGGTATGAGGGTTCTAATGCTGTCTGTCTTTGTTTGTCTGTCTGTCTGTCTGTCTGTCTGTCTGTCTGTCTGTCTGTCTGTCTGTCTGTCTGTCTGTCTGTCTGTCTGTCTTTCTGCCTGACTACTTGTCTGCCTGCTTGCCTGTGTACCTTCCTCCATGCCTACTTGCCTGCCTGTCTGCCTGCGTCCTTGTGTGTTTGTCTGTCTGCCCCCGCAAGCCCTCCTTTCCATCCGTCCGTCCGTCCGTCCGTCTGTCTGTCTGTCTGTCTGTCTGTCTGTCTGTCTGTCTGTCTGTCTGTCTGTCTGTCTGTCTGTCTGTCTGTCTGTCTGTCTGTCTGTCTGTCTGTCTGTCTGTCTGTCTGTCTGTCTGTCTGTCTGTCTGTCTTGTGGAGGGAGATGAGCTGACAGAGCAAAGGGAGAGGGTGTCTGTCCTCTCTTGCTGCTGCAGGGTTAGATGTTGGTCTGCCAGTCATGTCTGAGCGTGACCATGCACCTGTCAGTAGAGGAAGGCCTGGCTAATCGCTTTAAGCTGGATGGAAAGCGGGCCATGTGCGAGGGCCAGGGTGTGCAGTGATGCACAGGGCGGGAGAGGGGAGACGCTCGGGCCAAGAGGAGGATGAAGGGGGGAGGGGGTTGGCAGTCAGAGACCCGTCCCAAATAATTTCAATGAAGATAGAGGATGTGTATTAACCCCCTTCTTCCCTCCCCTCCCCCACCCCTCCTCCTCCCCTCTCCCCCCCTCCACTCTCCCCCCTCCCCCCCCTCCACTCTCCCCTCTGGTCTCAGAGGGGAGAGGGGAAGACACTTCACATTTCTTCGGTAGATTTAAAGATTTTTAATTCTCTATTTCCATCTGAGCTCAAATAACTACTCTCTGAAGATTCTATTTCACTTTGTTGCATCATCATCATCAGACTTTCTGGAGGTGATGTACTTTACCCTCTTATTTCAGCTGACTCATCGCTTCATCTTTCAAGGAACCCCGGTCTTTGCTTTGCGGATGCACTAACCAGCTCTGTCATTGGCTGGTGTCTTCCCTTAGGCCTTGAGCTGGTGTAGGAGCGGAGGAACTCCAGGGCTTTAGGAGAGTCGGAACGTGACTCATACACTGGGAAAGAACACAGAGAGCTTTCCGTCGAGATTCAGTGGAACATAGCCTACTCTTCTTGTTCTGTTGACGAAGGGTGAGGTTTTATCTAGCTCCTCCACTCCTCCTGAGGCCTATGACCACACAGCGTGTGAAAACCTGGCCTGCCGAGCTGCTGAGGCGGACACACCTCTGGTGTGGTTGTAGTGTGTCTCACTGATTGCACGCGGGTGTGTTATTCCCTCAACTACTACTGCCACACACACATGCAAGCATGCACGCAAACACACACGCAAACACACACTCACATACACACACCAGAGAGATCAGCTGGGAGATCAGCAGAAATATCCACTGTGTCAAACGAGGAAATGAGGCTCTTGGTGACTGTTACGTTCCACACTTTGTTTCTGGTGCTTATCTTCTGAATTCATTTGAGGTTGAGGTATGCAGCTGTTTCCGTGCTTCTACACCTGCATTTCTTGCTGTTTGGGGTTTTAGGCTGGGTTTCTGTACAGCACATTGAGATATCAGCTGATGTACGAAGGGCTATATAAATACATTTGATTTGATTTGATTTTGATTTGATTTTCACAACTGATGGGCTAGAAACAAAGAACACCACTTTTGAGATCTGAAAACATCTGACAAATGTAGATTTGGGAGTGTAATGTCCCTTTAACTATCTACTCTCTCGAACAAGGAAATAAGGGCTTAAAGTGACAGCCAGGTTCTTCATCCAGGTTCTTGGCTTTATTTCTGTGCGTCATGCTGGCCGTTTCAGCCAGGCTGGTGAGGGCCAGAGACTTTGGATAACCTATTCTGGGTTTAAAAGCAGCTCTGTGTTCATTTTAAAATGGCAGATTTGAGGCTTGGAGGGGATCTGAGGATCTGTCTGTGGTTCACCACTGTAAGCTTGTTGTTGAGGCTCCTAAGTGGGGATAATCATCAAAAGGAAGAGCTGAAAATGGGCCTAAGATGTTGCAAAACCTTATTTTCTCTGCCTTGACTTTCCTTATTTGTTTTAAATTCAAGTTAAGTTTCAGTTGTTTTTTTCCCCCTTAATTTAGAACGAGAAAAACGAACAAAAGGAAAGACGAATTAAAGTTTGCGAACGCAAGCTTGCAAGTAGATATTAGGATCTGCTGTAGGATTTTGTCTAGTGGAACCAAGCTATCCTCTGTGTTTGTGTGCCTGGTGGGGTGAATTGTATTTGGCCAGCACATCTAAGCCCATCATGTTTGTTAGGGTTTTGTCCCCTTTTAGGTTGTGACCACTATGGCCTTTTTGGAAATGTCAAGCTCTTCCATGTTTAGATGCAGTCCTTCAAAAACACTCTTCCTTTTCTCTCCGTCGTTTCTCTCCAAGTGGCCTAAAGGGAGCTTTGAAAACGATTCATTCAAGCTAGTATGGCATCAATAGCTACTTTAGCCACTTAAGCCGTCTTAAGGTAAACTAAAAAGCCAACTCTGTAATAGGGCTGGATACACAACGCCAGTGTCTGGCCCGTTTGTTCACTTTGAAATAAAAGCAGGCCTCAAATTAACTCCCCATGACTCAATGAATGCATCCCAAATGGCACTCTATGCCCTATATAGTGCACTACTTTTGACCAGGGAAGGGCTCTGGTTGAAAGTAGTGCACTATGTTTAGGGAATGAATTCTGGTAATGAGTTTTAAGTATGTGTTATATGAGCAATGTTTACAGGGAGTCCATTTGGGAAGCATCAATGTGATAGCAATTAGAGTCCAGGTTGGGCCCTCGAACCCTCCTGTCACAGATTTCCCAGTCTTGTTAACTTGTCCATGTTATGGTGTTTTTTTTCATGGTTTCTCTATGTTTCTCTAGTGAAATGTGAAATCAAACTGTTTTCATTGGGAACATGGTTTGCTGGTAATGAGTTTTAAGTATGTGTTATATGAGCTATGTTTACAGGGGAACCATCTATCGGGAACATGGTTTGCTGGTAATGAGTTTTAAGTATGTGTTATATGAGCTATGTTTACAGGGGAACCATCTATCGGGAACATGGTTTGCTGGTAATGAGTTTTAAGTATGTGTTATATGAGCTATGTTTACAGGGGAACCATCTATCGGGAACATGGTTTGCTGGTAATGAGTTTTAAGTATGTGTTATATGAGCTATGTTTACAGGGGAACCATCTATCGGGATGTTCAGTAATTCATCACATGCAGTGGTTTGGTTAGCAGAGCTAGTTATTGACCTGCATCATTTTCATTTTCATTTTATGTAACCTTTATTTAACCAGGCAAGTCAGTTAATAAGAACAAATGATTATTTTACAATGACGGCCAAACCCTCCCCTAACCTGGACGACGCTGGGCAGATTGTATGGGACCCCTATGGGACTCCCGCTCACGATACAGTCCGGGATCGAACCAGGGACTTTAGTGACACCTCGAGCACTGAGATGCAATGCCTTAGACAGCTACGCTGCAAACAAGCTTACAAGCCAGGTTCTTACTTACAATGCTCACAGTTTAACACCCCCAGGCGAACTCTTAGGGACAGTTTCCTGGACTCAAATGATTCAGAGTCCTGGATTTAAAATCATGATCAATGGGAAATCCTTTGAGAAGTGAAAGTGCTGTTTAGTGAAGGACATTCTGGGTCTGGGAAACTGGCCTACAAAGCTTGACATTTTGGGGAAATGTAACCATGCATTAGGCCATTGTATGGAGGGTCCCATTCCTATAGGCATAATCAGACAATGTGTGGGGAGACCAAGCCTTTCAACAGGTTATTGCAGTGCATGGGGGATGAATTGGGCAGTGAAATGTACAGAAGTGCCTCCTGTCTGCATCTTGTCAATATGCTTCCACTTATCTATAACCCCCCCCCCTCTCTCTCTCCTCCCTCTATCTTTCTCTCTTCATTTATCCACCCCATCTCCTTTCTCCGCTAGCGTTCTCTCCTCTCTCTCTTCCCCCTCCACGTCCTTCCACCCCTCTCTCTATTCTTTACCCCCCCCTCTCTTAGTGGGGTTTGAAGTGGTGTTCCCTGGACTTTGTTCCCTAAACAGCATGGGTTTGTTGTGTCTGCATGGCTGGTCTTTGGCAGAGCTGTACCCTGGGTTGAAACCTAATCTAACGCTGCTCTCTCCTAACCGCATGAGGAGGTGGTTTCTCTCCTCACCGCAAGAGGAGGTGGTTTCTCTGATCCTCTGCGGCTGCAGTGTTGGAGACATTTTTTTCAGAGATCAGGGAGAGGGCGGAGTGGGCTCCGTGGTTGGGTAAGGGACCGGGGCAACGGCGGACTGGGCTCCCTGGTTGGGGCAAGGGCCCGGGGCCAGGACGGAGTGGGTGTCACGTCTAATCAAGGTGGGTGGAATCAGGCGCAGAGAGCAGATAGCGATATGCAGTGCGCCACCAGGGTCCTCGAGGACGACCCGGAGGACGAGGTGCTGGGCGATCCGGGTGAAGGCGGTGGAATTCTATCAGGAGAGAAGGGTCCAAAATGTCCCTCACCGGAACCCAGCATCTCTCCTCCGGGCCGTACCCCTCCCAGTTCACAAGGTACTGTAGGCCCCCCACCCGGCGTCTCAAATCCAGAATGACTCGAACTGTGTACGCCGGGGACCCCTCAATGTCCAGAGGGGGCGGAGGGACCTCAGGCACCTCACCTTCTTGCAGGGGACCAGCCACCACCGGCCTGAGGAGAGACACATGAAATGAGGGGTTAATACGGTAATACCTAGCAAGTTGTAACCTGTAACACACCTCGTTTATTCTCCTCAGGACTTTGAACAGCCCCACATACTGCGGCCCCAGCTTCCGACAGGGCAGGCGGAGGGACAGGTTTCGGGTCGAGAGCCCCGGTGCAAACACGGAGGTCTCACTGCGGTGCTGGTCAGCGCTCCTCTTTTGCCGTTCTCCTGCTAACCATAATGAGTCCTGAACGGCTTTCCAGATGTCCTTGGAGCGCTGTACCCATTCCTACACCGCAGGAGCCTCGGTCTGACTCTGATGCCATGGAGCCAGGACCGGCTGGTAACCTAACACACACTCAAAAGGAGACAAGTTAGTAGAGGAGTGGCATAAGGAGTTCTGGGCTAGTTCGGCCCATGGAACATACCTTGCCCACTCACCAGGCCGGTCCCGACAATAGGACCGCAGAAACCTGCCCACATCCTGGTTTACGCGCTCCACCTGCCCATTACTCTCGGGGTGAAAACCTGAGGTTAAGCTAACCAAGACCCCCAGTCTCTCCATAAACGCCCTCCACACTCTGGACGCGAATTGGGGACCCCGATCAGAGACGATGTCCTCAGGCACCCCATAGTGCCGGAAGACATGGGTAAACAAAGCCTCAGCAGTCTGCAGGGCCGTAGGGAGACCGGGCAACGGAATGAGGCGACAGGACTTAGAAAACCGATCCACACCGACCAGGATCGTAGTACTTCCCTGGGACGGGGGAAGGTCGGTAAGAAAATCCACCGATAAGTGTGTCCACGGCCATTGTGGAACGGGGAGGGGTTGTAATTTCTCTTTAGGCAGGTGCCGAGGAGCCTTGCTCTGAGCACACACTGAGCAGGAGGAGACATAAAATATCACGTCTTTAGCCAGTGTGGGCCACCAGTATCTCCCTCTCAGACTCTGCACTGTCCTCTTGATACCAGGATGACCCGAGGAGGGAAGAGTATGAGCCCACCGAATCAGCTTGTCCCGGACCACCCTCGGCACATACTTGGTCCCTACTGGACAGTTAGGAGGAGCCAGCTCTGACCGTGAGGCCCTCTCTATCTCAGCGTCCACCTCCCATACCACCGGTGCCACGAGACATGACGGTGGAATGATGGGAGTTGGCTCAACTGACCGTTCCTCGGTATCATAGAGGCGAGACAGTGCGTCAGCTTTGGTGTTTTGGGAGCCTGGCCGATATGTGAGGGTAAACTGGAACCTGGTAAAAAAAACATGGCCCATGTAGCCAGACGTGGATTTAGTCTCTTAGCTGCCCGGATGTACTCGAGATTACGATGGTCAGTCCAGATGAGAAAAGGGTATTTAGCCCCCTCGAGCCAATGTCTCCACACCTTCAGAGCCTTGACTACAGCTAACAACTCCTGGCCCCCCACATCATAGTTTTGCTCCGCTGGGCTGAGCTTGCTTGAAAAGAAAGCACACGGGCGGAGCTTGGATGGCACGCCCGAGCGTGGGACAGCACGGCTCCAACCCCAGCCTCGGACGCATCCACCTCCACTATGAACGCTAAAGAGGGGTCCGGATGCGCCAACACTGGCGCATTAGTGAACAGCTCCTTCAGACGACTGAAAGCTCTGCCCGCCTCTATAATCAATACACGGACGCAGACCTCCATCCTTCTTCTTCACAAAAAATAAACTCTTGGAGACGGGTGATTCAGAAACATATGTTTCCATCGCAACTGTCTCCTCCTGGGACAATGGATACACGTGACTCCTAGGAAGTGCAGCGTTTTCCAGAAGGTTTATCGCGCAGTCCTCTCGACGATGAGGTGGTAATTGGGTCACCTTCCCTTTACTAAAGGCGAGGGAATGCGCACGGTGGAAACTTGGTCTGGACTCTCCACCATAGTCGCACCAACGGCAACTCCTATGCACCTACCTGAACACTCCTCTGACCACCCCTTAAGAGCCCCTTGTCGCCAGGAAATCACCGGGTTGTGTTGAGCTAACCAGGGAACCCCCAACACCACTGGAAACGCAGGTGAATCTATAAGGAACAGGCCAATCTGCTCCTTATGATCACCCTGCATTACCATGTCCAGCGGCACCGTAGCCTCCCTAATTTCTCCTGACCCTAATGGTCGGCTATCTAAGGAGTGCACGGGGAAAGGTTGATCTAACGACACCAGGGGAATCCCTAGCCTTAACGCAAGCCCACGATCCATAAAATTCCCAGCTGCGCCTGAATCGACTAGCGCCTTATTCTGTAGATAGGGGGGAAACCCAGGGAAAGAAATCACTACAAACACATGACCGACAGGAAGCTCTGAATGAGTTTGGCACCCAGCCGCCGATCCATCATACTTCCGTGGGAGTGTCAGCTGAAGGAGCCCCGGAGCCAGATGTGGTCGCAGAAACAGGAGGTGCTGGAGAAGGGGTTGCTAGAGATGAGGTGGGGAGGCCACTCCTCTCCCATCGATCTATTCTCTCCATCATTTGGTCCATAGCAGAACCAATCCGGTGAATCACGCTGGTATGATGGAGGACCCTCTCCTCCATCGATGGGAGAGGAGACGCTGCTGCTCCTGCTGATTCCATGGTGGTGCGGGATTCTGTCACGTCTAATCAAGGCGGGTGGAATCAGGCGCAGAGAGCAGATAGCGATATGAAAGTTTATTCTCCGGTGAACAAGAAACACGGTCAACCCAATACACACAGGGTGAACAATCCAACACAGGATAAAAGATGAACCGGAGAATAAGAACACAATATACACTGACAGACAATGATGACAAATAAACAAGGGCGGGACAACCTACTATATATACAACCTACTATATATACAGACACTAATAAACTAAACAACACACAGTTGAAACCAATCAGACAAAACCAACAGATACACGAAAAGGGATCGGTAGTGGCTAGTAGGACGGTGACGACGACCGCCGAGCACCGCCTGAACGGGCAGGAGAGCCAACCTCGGCGGAAGTCGTGACAGTGGGCTCCCTGCTTGGGGCATGGGACCGGGGCGAGGTGGAGTAGAGTAGGCATAGAGTTCACACCCTTTTTAGTACCATGTGTCTACTGGAATCTCCCTAATCTTTACCTTTGGTGTCTGAGATGGAAGGGAACGACGTCAGAGTGAGAAGAATACTTCTGAAACATGATGATATATCAGCTTAGGTGACAAATAACTACAATGGTTAAATGTCACTATATTTAACATGTACTAATAAGACCCTGTCATTTTTTATATATAGGAAACAATGGACGTCAACCCTATGTGTCCTTTGAAACCGTCACTTTGTGACCTATGTTAGTCCAGGTATTGGTCAGTCTATAGTGTGGGTGTTTTTTCTTTGTGAAGGTGTCCGTGTTCTATGAGCTCAGATCACATCTGATGAAGTCTGGAAGATGGTGGAGGCTTATAGTAAGCAAGAGGTCAAAGATGAGATTGAACAGTGCTTAGGCCTTAGTGAAGTTGACACCTCTAGCGTGCTGCCTCTGGTTCAGCTGCTGCTACTGTGCCTCTGCTTTGCCCCGACCCTGTTTGGCCTCACACTACCCCAACCCTCCACTCTTACACACACGCACACGCACACGCACACGCACACGCACACGCACGCGCACACGCACACACACACACACACACACACACACACACACACACACACACACACACACACACACACACACACACACACACACACACACACACACACACACACACACACACACACACACACACACACCTCACCTCCTCATTCTCATATATTCATTTCTCCAGGTCCCCTGGCCTCGCCACTCTCCAGGCTCAGGGTAGCTAACATGTAGCCCAGTAGTATGTTTTATTAGCCACTCGACACGGCACTAATTACTTCCTTAGGGACCCTCCCTTCACACACACACGCACGCACACACACACACACACACACACACACACACACACACACACACACACACACACACACACACACACACACACACACACACACACACACACACACACACACACACACACACACACACACACACACACACACACCCCACTCTACAGCCCGGAAAATCGGTCTTGAAAACGTCCTACTCTTTTGGCGAAAACGTTTTATTCCAAGAGACTGGCATAAATGTGTTCCCGCTCTACCCCATTTCATAATGTTAGGCAGAAAGAGAGAGTGAGGTAAATAGTTTTATGTTGAATGATTCTGTCTTTAGGTTTCATTTTCTGTGAAGGAAAGACTTATACCTTGAATGGCCAAGACTGGGCTTGTGGTTGAGTGTTTTATCTGTGATTGTGGCACCGTTTGGCCAATACTTTTGATAAGAGTACCACAGGGAACACCCCTGGTTGATGCACTAACACCTGAAAGGATATGTTATAAAATACTGTAATGCTTCAATTGTGAAGCTTTTCTTACATGTTCTTCCCAAAATCAATATGGAACCTTTACTGAATGTATGTCACATAGTCATGCATTCCCTGAACATCCCATATTTAAATTTGGATGAATGAGAAAAGCTTAACATGTACAATATGTTCCATTAGATGTCATCAGTGGAAAGGCTAGTTGGTGGTACACTGTAGAGTATCATCACAGAGAGGATACATACTCTATGTTCCATTAGATGTCATCAGTGGAAAGGCTAGTTGGTGGTACACTGTAGAGTATCATCACAGAGAGGATACATACTCTATGTTCCATTAGATGTTATCAGTGGAAAGGCTAGTTGGTGGTACACTGTAGAGTATCATCACAGAGAGGATACATACTGGATGTTCCATTAGATGTTATCAGTGGAAAGGCTAGTTGGTGGTACACTGTAGAGTATCATCACAGAGAGGATACATACTCTATGTTCCATTAGATGTCATCAGTGGAAAGGCTAGTTGGTGGTACACTGTAGAGTATCATCACAGAGAGGATACATACTGGATGTTCCATTAGATGTTATCAGTGGAAAGGCTAGTTGGTGGTACACTGTAGAGTATCATCACAGAGAGGATACATACTCTATGTTCCATTAGATGTTATCAGTGGAAAGGCTAGTTGGTGGTACACTGTAGAGTATCATCACAGAGAGGATACATACTCTATGTTCCATTAGATGTCATCAGTGGAAAGGCTAGTTGGTGGTACACTGTAGAGTATCATCACAGAGAGGATACATACTCTATGTTCCATTAGATGTTATCAGTGGAAAGGCTAGTTGGTGGTACACTGTAGAGTATCATCACAGAGAGGATACATACTGGATGTTCCATTAGATGTTATCAGTGGAAAGGCTAGTTGGTGGTACACTGTAGAGTATCATCACAGAGAGGATACATACTCTATGTTCCATTAGATGTCATCAGTGGAAAGGCTAGTTGGTGGTACACTGTAGAGTATCATCACAGAGATCCATTAGGATACATACTGGATGTTCCATTAGATGTTATCAGTGGAAAGGCTAGTTGGTGGTACACTGTAGAGTATCATCACAGAGAGGGTACATACTGGATGTTCCATTAGATGTCATCAGTGGAAAGGCTAGTTGGTGGTACAATGTAGAGTATCATCACAGAGAGGATACATACTCTATGTTCCATTAGATGTTATCAGTGGAAAGGCTAGTTGGTGGTACACTGTAGAGTATCATCACAGAGAGGATACATACTCTATGTTCCATTAGATGTTATCAGTAGAAAGGCTAGTTGGTGGTACACTGTAGAGTATCATCACAGAGAGCATACATACCCACACACAAAAAGTTTCAGGTTGTGAATTTTCAATGTTTTATTTATGCACTTTATTGCACCCTGCATTTTATGGATATCATGACATAATAAATCATCTCTATTTTTGCATGTGAGTCCTATCCTTTCCATGATCCTACTTTTTGAAAACTTTGACCAACATGATATGTTATTAAAGACATACAAGATCCACCCATTTTTGAAAACTACGCACCTGTGACATCAGGCCATGATATGTTATTAAAGACTATCAGGCCAGAGTAGGACATTACATCAGGGACCACCCATTGTTTCTATACTTTAGCCAGTAGGACATTACATCAGGCCATTATCAGAGTAGGACATTACATCAGGCCATTATCAGAGTAGGACATTACATCAGGCCATTATCAGAGTAGGACATTACATCAGGCCATTATCAGAGTAGGACATTACATACATCAGGCCATTATCAGAGTAGGACAGTACATCAGGCCATTATCAGAGTAGGACATTACATCAGGCCATTATCAGAGTAGGACAGTACATCAGGCCATTATCAGAGTAGGACATTACATCAGGCCATTATCAGAGTAGGACATTACATCAGGCCATTATCAGAGTAGGACAGTACATCAGGCCATTATCAGAGTAGGACATTACATCAGGCCATTATCAGAGTAGGACAGAACATGAGACGGTTATCAGAGTAAGACATTACATCAGGCCATTATCAGAGTAGGACCTAACATCAGGCCATTATCAGAGTAGGACATTACATCAGGCCATTATCAGAGTAGGACATTACATCAGGCCATTATCAGAGTAAGACATTACATCAGGCCATTATCAGAGTAGGACATTACATCAGGCCATTATCAGAGTAGGACCTAACATCAGGCCATTATCAGAGTAGGACATTACATCAGGCCATTATCAGAGTAGGACAGAACATGAGACGGTTATCAGAGTAAGACATTACATCAGGCCATTATCAGAATAGGACATTACATCAGGCCATTATCAGAGTAAGACATTACTTCAGGCCATTATCAGAGTAGGACCTAACATCAGGCCATTATCAGAGTAGGACTTTACATCAGGCCATTATCAGAGTAGGACCTAACATCAGGCCATTATCAGAGTAGGACCTAACATCAGGCCATTATCAGAGTAGGACTTTACATCAGGCCATTATCAGAGTAGGACCTAACATCAGGCCATTATCAGAGTAGGACTTTACATCAGGCCATTATCAGAGTAAGACATTGGACCAGGCCATTATCAGAGTAGGACAGAACATGAGGCCATTATCAGAGTAGGACATTACATCAGGCCATTATCAGAGTAAGACATTACATCAGGCCATTATCAGAGTAAGACATTACATCAGGCCATTATCAGAGTAAGACATTACATCAGGCCATTAGAGCCCTTTTCACAATTTTCTCCCTCTTCATAGATGGTGTGATTTGTGATGGTTTTTTCCAGCCTTGGCAGCTGGGAGAAGGACATGGTCACCACTTTACCACCTATAAACAGAATCCAGCCTACCAGCCTAACATACTGATCTCACATTCCTCTGATTAACAGATGGCAGGATATTGACATCCTGGTGTGGCGTATTGCAGCCACGACACCGGCCAACGCGGACCACAGGTATGTCAACTCAATTTACGCCTAATCTGGTTTGTGCTAAAAATAAAAATGGTCAAACAAGTTTAGGTTTTGGGGGATTTTTATTTTGCGTCATTGCTGTTAGTTGACGTGAGCCCTCCTTGAGATCCAATGACCATAAAGTTGGTTTATTTTGGTTTTGAAACATCTGTCTCTACCAAAAGAAACAGGATTTATTATCAATCACAGGAGGTTGGCGGCACCTCATTGGGGAAAACAGGCTCGTGTTAAAATGACTGGACTGGAATCAGTGGAGTGGTATCAAATACATCAAGCACATGGTTTCCATGGTTTCCAGGTGTTGGATGCCATTCCGTTGTCTCGGTTCCATCCATTATTATGAGCAGTTCTCCCCTTATCAGCCTCCACTGTTATCAGGAAAAGGAATTTAAGTTATTGCCATAATTGAATTTGCCGCAATCATTTTTCCTCCACTTAAAACTTCCTCATACTTGCCTGTCATCTTATAGATGCTACAGTTTTGTTTTGATTTATAAAGTGACTCCTGGCATTGCTTTTAGTAAAGAAGATGGACCAGATGCTCCTCTACAACATGAACATGCTATCAGACTGTGTGTGGGTGGACAGACACGTGTTGGAAGTGTTTGAGAGCTTAAGCATGTGTTCATATGTCCAAATTCTCTTTGGCTGCACTCGTACATGTTCAGGAAAATTGCATTTATTTTAGACGATCACCGCACATGTTATAACCAAACAGTCACGGTTTCCATGTTAAAATACTTTTCTGCCTGTTAATAGTCATAGAGAGAATTAGAAAGTATTGGTGGTGTGTTGAGTGATTATATTCCTCTCTCCCTCCATCCATCCCTCTCCTTTTTCTCTCTCCCCTCCATTTCTCTAACTCTCTCTCCATCTCTCTGATGTGATTGTACCACTGGGACCCGGCAACAGATGGGTTTCAAACGTCAGCCTTCCCAAACAGGATATAGATGATGACTAGGCCCTGGTGCTCCCTGGAGGAGCTACAGATCAAATGGCCCTCTTCCACCCCCCGCCGCTCCCCTCCACCGCTCCCTTTGCTCTCCACGGGGTGGGGTCCGGACGAGGTGAGGAGGAGGAGGAGGAGGAAGGAGTTCCATTGTTCTCTCCACGGGGTGGGGTCCGGACGAGGTGAGGAGGAGGAGGAGGAGGAGGAGGAAGGAGGAGGAGGAGGAGGAGGAGGAAGGAGGAGGAAGGAGGAGGCGGAAGGAGCTCCACTGTGCTCTCCACGGGGTGGAGTCCGGACGAGGTGAGGAGGAGGAGGAGGAGGAGGAGGAAGGAGTTCCATTGTGCTCTCCACGGAGTGGGGTCCGGACGAGGTGAGGAGGAGGAGGAGGAAGGAGGAGGAGGAAGGAGGAGGAGGAAGGAGCTCCACTGTGCACTCCACGGGGTGGGGTCCGGACGAGGTGAGGAGGAGGAGGAGGAGGAGGAGGAGGAGGAGGAGGAGGAGGAGGAGGAGGAGGAGGAGGAGGAGGAGGAGGAGGAGGAGGAGGAGGAGGAGGAAGGAGTTCCATTGTGCTCTCCACGGGGTGGGGGCCGGACGAGGTGAGGAGGAGGAGGAGGAGGAGGAAGGAGGAGGAGGAAGGAGCTCCACTGTGCACTCCACGGGGTGGGGTCCAGATGAGGTGAGGAGTAGGAGGAGGAGGAGGAGGAAGGAGGAGGAGGAGGAAGGAGCTCCACCGCTCCCTTTGCTCTCCACGGGGTGGGGTCCGGACGAGGTGAGGAGGAGGAGGAAGGAGGAGGAGGAGGGAGGAGGAGGAAGGAGCTCCACCATTCCCTTTGCTCTCCACGGGGTGGGGTCCGGACGAGGTGAGGAGGAGGAGGAAGGAGGAGGAGGAGGAAGGAGCTCCAACGCTCCCTTTGCTCTCCACGGGGTGGGGTCCGGACGAGGTGAGGAGGAGGAGGAGAAGGAGGAGGACGAGGAAGGAGCTCCACCACTCCCTTTGCTCTCCACGGGGTGGGGTCCGGACGAGGTGAGGAGGAGGAGGAGGAGGAGAAGGAGGGGGGAGGAGGAAGGAGCTCCACTGTGCTCTCCACGGGGTGGGGTCCGAACGAGGTGAGGAGGAGGAGGAGGAGGAGGAAGGAGGAGGAGGAAGGAGCTCCACTGTGCTCTCCACGGGGTGGGTTCCGGACGAGGTGAGGAGGAGGAGGAGGAGGAGGAGGAGGAGGAGGAGGAGGAGGAGGAGGAGGAGGAGGAGGAAGGAGGAGGAGGAGGAGGAGGTGCAGGAGGTGGAGGAGGAGGAGGAGGAGGAGGAGTTCCATTGTGCTCTCCACGGGGTGGGGTCCGGACGAGGTGAGGAGGAGGAGGAGGAGGAGGAGGAGGAGGAGGAGGAGGAGGAGGAGGAGGAGGAGGAGGAGGAGGAGGAGGAGGAGGAGGAGGAGGAGGAGGAGGAAGGAGTTCCATTATGCTCTCCACGGGGTGGGGTCCGGACGAGGTGAGGAGGAGGAGGAGGAGGAGGAGGAGGAGGAGGAGGAGGAGGAGGAGGAGGAGGAGGAGGAGGAGGAGGAGGAGGAGGAGAAGGAGGAGGAGGAGGAGGAAGGAGGAGGAGGAAGGAGCTCCACTGTGCTCCAGCAAACCTCTGCGACAAGGGGAAAAGTGGGGGATTCCAGTTTCCTGGGTCATGTTCATTTGGCACCAAACGGAAAGAAAAGTACTGAAACAGGAAGGAACTACTTGGACTGAACAAATCATTCCATTCCAAAAGGTTTTTAAAAGTATTCCGCAGCGTGCCTTAGTGAACATGACCCAGTTAATATATTCACACCTGCGGTGTGAGTCCTTCTGTGACTCACATGGATACTGTTATGTCATTTTACTGTTACATGTTGCTCAAACTCACCTAGAATGTATCCTCTTTGTATGTTTCCTCTCCTTGTTTTGCTGATTTGTCAATAGAATTATGGCTCTCTTGTCCACAGCCATTTTTTATTTCTCTTTGTCACTCTGCACCTCGTTCTGACCCCACTAGTACAGAACTCTTTCATTACTGTCACCATCGCATATATAATAGTGGATCACAGCCCTGAAAACATGTTCAGGCAAACTGCGGTCAAAAATGCATAGTCGTGGTTTGGGGCTTGGAATGAACTCCCCTTTTCTGCTTCTTTTAGTTTTTGTCAGATGTTCCAAAGCCAAAACGTCAAGCGCAGAAATATATTATTGACATGGATTTGTTTTGTGCCGTTCCTTTTTAACATATTTCCTCCATAAATGTGTCAAAATGGAGGACATCTGTCTCAGTGTGGACTGGGTGATGGATCTGTCCTCCCCAGTGCACTCCATGTGTTTCAGTGTATCTACAGCTGGAGCCTGTTGTGTTCAGTGAAAACAAAAGCGCTAAATTAGCATTAGCATTCAGCCCAATGGCACAGCCAGACAACTCAATCGGATCTGGGCCAAATTCTTTTGTCGTTGGCCCAAGCTAGAGATCAAATGGTCCTCTTTCACCCCCCACCTCTCCCCTCCACCACTCACCTATGTTCTCCACAAGGTGAGGTCTGGGTGAGGAAGAGGAAGAGGAGGAGAAAGGAGCTCCACTGTGCTCCAGCGAACCTCTGAGACAAGGGGAGAAGTGGTGGGATTCCAGTTTACTGGGTCATGTTCATTAGGCACCAAATGGAAAGAAGAGTACTGAAACAGGAAGGGACTACCTGGACTAAGAAATCTCGTTTTCATTTTCATTCCATTGCAAAAGGTTTTTAAAAGTATTCCGTTGCGTGCCCTAATGAACATGACCCAGTGGAGGTTGGTGATGCGGTGGTGGATCATTTTCACATTAGGAGGAGAATCACATTTTGAGAGGAAAAACTGGCATTCCAGTGGGCTTATTTGATTAGCCGTAATGTCATAGATACAAGAATGTCCTCTGAGAAATAGCGAAAAGTAGCCAATGAATGAGTTATTCCCGTCAGCAAATACCCACACGGCCTGCTTCCTACCCTGCCTCCACCTGCCCCACGGGCCACATTGTTTCGTCAATCTCCAATATGGAGCAGAATTATACCAATTTGTTATATTGCATTAGTGAAGGTCTGGCAAAAAAGAAAGCGTTCTTTCTGGGCTCGGAGGCCCAACTACGCAGTGAGGACCAGAGATGTTTCTGCATCTCAGACATATCTGTTGAATAATGTTGACCAAAAGGACTTTGAAACCAGCAACAGTCTTATTCTTCCACGAATAGGGCAAACACTTTCCCCTAACCTTGGCGTGGGTTTATTGTTAGTAACTTCACTTAACTTCTTCATTATTCTGATATACAGTATTTGGATGAAAATGCTAATTTCTGGTCTTATACGTGTTTATATGACAATAGGGAGATAATGCTCAGCTGCTGCTAACACTCCCACACTCCTGCACCTGCTCTCACATTTAGACTGCAATCTGGCTATGTTCTTTTGGATAGCTTACAACTCTATATACTGGTTCAATTCTAGCAGATATGTTATTGTTAATCAAAAGTGTCACTTTATAACTCAAGTTATCATGAAGGGGTGAGTAATGGTCAGAGCATCGATTCCATCATACTCGAGAACTGTTCAAGAAACACACATATCAGATGGCCACATCCATGGGATTGTGTCTGTGGATTATGTGTGTCTCTGGGAACATTGTGTTGCTGTCGCTCCCTGCCTGTTGACATCCTACAGGGAGGCCTGTTTCATGTATGTCTGTTAATAGGTAGTCTGGTGCATTCTTTCCCAGGACAAACTGTTCATGTCTCTGCCCCCAGGCAGCATCCCTGGCCTGGCTGGCCTCCCTGGGTGCTAGGCTGAGTTTGGTGTGGGTGGATGAGAGGCCCCGGTGGCCCGGAGGGTCTGGGGCTCTTTGGGGAGGCAGAATCAGAGGCATGAATGACACCATTGTGTGTCCAGCTTGCCAACATAAAAAATGAATGAACAAATAAATAAAGCAGGAAAAATAAGGGACGGGGGAGAGGAGGTGAATATAATCTGTCATCTGCATTTTAAAACGAGACCTTGACATACTGTAGGAAGGTGATTATCATAACTATTATCCGCCTTCTCTCTGTGTATTTCAAGAATTCAGGATCAGAATCAGTTGTGATCATCATGACACCATTTCTCCAGACCACCTCCTCCTATTCATTCATCTCCTCTACCATCCTGTATTAACCCCTATTCATTCATCTCCTCTACCATCCTGTATTAACCCCTATTCATTCATCTCCTCTACCATCCTGTATTAACCCCTATTCATTCATCTCCTCTACCATCCTGTATTAACCCCTATTATTCATTCATCCTATTCATTCCTCTACCATCCTGTATTAACCCCTATTCATTCATCTCCTCTACCATCCTGTATTAACCCCTATTCATTCATCTCCTCTACCATCCTGTATTAACCCCTATTCATTCATCTCCTCTACCATCCTATTAACCCCTATTCATTCATTCATCTCCTCTACCATCCTGTATTAACCCCTATTCATTCATCTCCTCTACCATCCTGTATTAACCCCTATTCATTCATCTCCTCTACCATCCTGTATTAACCCCTATTCATTCATCTCCTCTACCATCCTGTATTAACCCCTATTCATTCATCTCCTCTACCATCCTGTATTAACCCCTATTCATTCATCTCCTCTACCATCCTGTATTAACCCCTATTCATTCATCTCCTCTACCATCCTGTATTAACCCCTATTCATTCATCTCCTCTACCATCCTGTATTAACCCCTATTCATTCATCTCCTACTATCCATCCTTATTAACCCCTATTCATTCATCTCCTCTACCATCCTGTATTAACCCCTATTCATTCATCTCCTCTACCATCCTGTATTAACCCCTATTCATTCATCTCCTCTACCATCCTGTATTAACTGTATTAACTCCCATTCATCTCCTCTACCATCCTGTATTCATTCATTCATCTCCTCTACCATCCTGTATTAACCCCTATTCATTCATCTCCTCTACCATCCTGTATTAACCCCTATTCATTCATCTCCTCTACCATCCTGTATTAACCCCCATTCATTCATCCTCTACCATCCTGTATTAACCCCTATTCATTCATCTCCTCTACCATCCTGTATTAACCCCTATTCATTCATCTCCTCTACCATCCTGTATTAACCCCTATTCATTCATTCATCTCCTCTACCATCCTGTATTAACCCCTATTCATTCATCTCCTCTACCATCCTGTATTAACCCCTATTCATTCATCTCCTCTACCATCCTGTATTAACCCCTATTCATTCATCTCCTCTACCATCCTGTATTAACCCCTATTCATTCATCTCCTCTACCATCCTGTATTAACCCCTATTCATTCATCTCCTCTACCATCCTGTATTAACCCCTATTCATTCATCATCCTCTATTCATTCATACCATCCTTAACCCCTATTCATTCATCTCCTCTACCATCCTATTCATTCATCTCCTCTACCATCCTGTATTAACCCCTATTCATTCATCTCCTCTACCATCCTGTATTAACCCCTATTCATTCATTCATCTTAACCCCTATTCATTCACCATCCTGTATTAACCCCCATTCATCATCCTCTACCATCCTGTATTAACCCCTATTCATTCATCTCCTCTACCATCCTGTATTAACCCCTATTATTCATTCATCTCATTCATCTCTACCATCCTGTATTAACCCCTATTCATTCATCTCCTCTACCATCCTGTATTAACCCCTATTCATTCATCTCCATCTAACTATTCATCTACCATCCTGTATTAACCCCTATTATTCATCTCCTCTACCATCCTGTATTAACCCCTATTCATTCATCTCCTACCATCCTGTCATTCAGTTCAGAGTTTTTCATTTGTCTACCATCCTGTATCTTTTGTACCATCTTTTCATTGTCATCTCCCTACCATCCTGTATTAACCCCTATTCATTCATCCCCTACCATCCTGTATTAACCCCTATTCATTCATTTCTGTCCTAACCCCTATTCATTCATCTCCCTACCATCCTGTATTAACCCCTATTCATTCATTTCTACCATCCTGTATTAACCCCTATTCATTCATCCCCACCATCCTGTATTAACTTCATTCATCTCTCTACCATCCTGTATTAACCCCTATTCATTCCTCTACCATCCTGTATTAACCCCTTCTTCCTGTATTCATGTCCTCCATTTGATTAACCCCTATTCCCCATCCTGTATTAACCCCTATTCATTCATCTTCTGTCCATCCTGTATTAACCCCTATTCATTCACTCCATCCTGTATTCTATTCATTTTCTGTCTATTCTCCTTTGACCATCCCACTCATTCATCCCCACTTCTTTTCTGTCCATCCTTTATTAACCCCTATTCATTCACTTCTGTATTTTTCTGTCCATCCTGTTGACCCCCCATCTCCTCTCTTCTTTTATTTGTCCGTATCTTTTTGTCTTTTCTCCTTTGACCCCTGTCCTCCTTTGACCCCCCCACTCCACTTCTTTTCTGTCCTCCTTTGACCCCCCACTCCACTTCTTTTCTGTCCTCCTTTGACCCCCACTCCACTTCTTTTCTGTCCTCCTTTGACCCCCACTCCACTTCTTTTCTGTCCTCCTTCCTCCTTTGACCCCCCACTCCACTTCTGTCCTTTTCTCTTTTCTGTCCTCCTTTGACCCCCCCCCCACTTCTTTTCTGTCCTCCTCCACTTCTTTTCTGTCCTCCTTTGACCCCCCCACTCCACTTCTTTTCTGTCCTCCTTTGACCCCCACTCCACTTCTTTTCTGTCCTCCTTTGACCCCCCACTCCACTTCTTTTCTGTCCTCCTTTGACCCCCCCACTCCACTTCTTTTCTGTCCTCCTTTGACCCCCACTCCACTTCTTTTCTGTCCTCCTTTGACCCCCACTCCACTTCTTTTCTGTCCTCCTTTGACCCCCCACTCCACTTCTTTTCTGTCCTCCTTTGACCCCCACTCCACTTCTTTTCTGTCCTCCTTTGACCCCCCACTCCACTTCTTTTCTGTCCTCCTTTGACCCCCACTCCACTTCTTTTCTGTCCTCCTTTTTGTCCTCCCCCCACTCCACTTCTTTTCTGTTCTCCTTTGACCCCCACTCCACTTCTTTGCTTAAACTCCACTTCTTTCTGTCCTCCTTGACCCCCCACTCCATTGTTCTTCTGCCCCACTCCACTTCTTTGCTTAAATGATTGCTGCTACCGGGCTCAAGTTTCCCTAGGTACAGATCTAGGATCGGCTTCCCCACCCCTCAATCCTAACCCTAACCATGAGTGTGGGATTTGCCAAACTGGCCCCAGGTCAGCGTCTACGGGCCACTTCACCCTGGACACATTTCCAGCAGGTCCTAGGAGGTCAGTGTGATTATATGGGGTCCCGCTGAAAATATATCCATCAATCAGCTTGGGGAAAGAAAATAGCTTCCTTTTTCTTCGCTTCTGGGTATTGATATAAATTGAGTTATAGATGAGGTGGCTTGGGATGCTGTTCGCCAGAGCAGCTGTAAGGCTTCTTCCTAGCAGATCCCATTACATTGTATTTAGATCAATTCATAAGATTTATCACATGTATTGGCACACGAGTTGTATTTCCAGTTATATTTTCCCCCCCTTGGCACAATGTCTCTCTATCTGGTGGTAGTGGAGAGGAAATACGCCCATCTATTTCTGTTCATTTGATTTCCAATTTATCTGTCTGAAATAGCTATTCATCTGTCTTCAATTTATCTGTCTGAAATAGCCATTCATCCGTCTTCAATTTGTCTGTCTGAAATAGCTATTCATCCGTCTTCAATGTGTCTGTCTGAAATAGCTATTCATCCGTCTTCAATGTGTCTGTCTGAAATAGCTATTCATCCGTCTTCAATTTGACTGTCTGAAATAGCTATTCATCCGTCTTCAATTTATCTGTCTGAAATAGCTATTCATCCGTCTTCAATTTGACTGTCTGAAATAGCTATTCATCCGTCTTCAATTTGACTGTCTGAAATAGCTATTCATCCGTCTTCAATTTGTCTGTCTGAAATAGCTATTCATCCGTCTTCAATTTGACTGTCTGAAATAGCTATTCATCCGTCTTCAATTTGTCTGTCTGAAATAGCTATTCATCCGTCTTCAATGTGTCTGTCTGAAATAGCTATTCATCCGTCTTCAATTTGACTGTCTGAAATAGCTATTCATCCGTCTTCAATGTGTCTGTCTGAAATAGCTATTCATCCGTCTTCAATTTGACTGTCTGAAATAGCTATTCATCCGTCTTCAATTTGACTGTCTGAAATAGCTATTCATCCATCTTCAATGTGTCTGTCTGAAATAGCTATTCATCCGTCTTCAATTTGACTGTCTGAAATAGCTATTCATCCATCTTCAATGTGTCTGTCTGAAATAGCTATTCATCCGTCTTCAATTTGACTGTCTGAAATAGCTATTCATCCGTCTTCAGTTTGACTGTCTGAAATAGCCATTCATCCGTCTTCAATTTGACTGTCTGAAATAGCTATTCATCCATCTTCAATGTGTCTGTCTGAAATAGCTATTCATCCATCTTCAGTTTGTCTGTCTGAAATAGCCATTCATCCGTCTTCAATTTGACTGTCTGAAATAGCTATTCATCCATCTTCAGTTTGTCTGTCTGAAATAGCCATTCATCCGTCTTCAATTTGGCATCACATGACTTTAGTCCTGATAAAAAATGCTGTCTTTTGTATCAGTGAAAGCTACATAAAGTAGTGGATATATTTTGAAAATTAAACTTATTTTTAAGTGGTGTAAAATTATGTTTGGCTGAATCTTCAGAGCATGTCGTGAGAAAAGTTCTGCTGCTTTAGAGTGCGGAGGGCACACAGAGAAAAGTTCTGCTGCTTTAGAGTGCGGAGGGCACACAGAGAAAAGTTCTGCTGTTTTAGAGTGCGGAGGGCACACAGAGAAAAGTTCTGCTGCTTTAGAGTGCGGAGGGCACACAGAGAAAAGTTCTGCTGCTTTAGAGTGCGGAGGGCACACAGAGAAAAGTTCTGCTGTTTTAGAGTGCGGAGGGCACACAGAGAAAAGTTCTGCTGTTTTAGAGTGCGGAGGGCACACAGAGAAAAGTTCTGCTGTTTTAGAGTGCGGAGGGCACACAGAGAAAAGTTCTGCTGTTTTAGAGTGCGGAGGGCACACAGAGAAAAGTTCTGCTGTTTTAGAGTGCGGAGGGCACACAGAGAAAAGTTCTGCTGCTTTAGAGTGCGGAGGGCACACAGAGAAAAGTTCTGCTGCTTTAGAGTGCGGAGGGCACACAGAGAAAAGTTCTGCTGCTTTAGAGTGCGGAGGGCACACAGAGAAAAGTTCTGCTGTTTTAGAGTGCGGAGGGCACACAGAGAAAAGGCTGCTGCTTTAGAGTGCGGAGGGCACACAGAGAAAAGTTCTGCTGTTTTAGAGTGCGGAGGGCACACAGAGAAAAGTTCTGCTGTTTTAGAGTGCGGAGGGCACACAGAGAAAAGTTCTGCTGCTTTAGAGTGCGGAGGGCACACAGAGAAAAGTTCTGCTGCTTTAGAGTGCGGAGGGCACACAGAGAAAAGTTCTGCTGCTTTAGAGTGCGGAGGGCACACAGAGAAAAGTTCTGCTGTTTTAGAGTGCGGAGGGCACACAGAGAAAAGGCTGCTGCTTTAGAGTGCGGAGGGCACACAGAGAAAAGTTCTGCTGTTTTAGAGTGCGGAGGGCACACAGAGAAAAGTTCTGCTGTTTTAGAGTGCGGAGGGCACACAGAGAAAAGTTCTGCTGCTTTAGAGTGCGGAGGGCACACAGAGAAAAGTTCTGCTGCTTTAGAGTGCGGAGGGCACACAGAGAAAAGTTCTGCTGTTTTAGAGTGCGGAGGGCACACAGAGAAAAGTTCTGCTGTTTTAGAGTGCGGAGGGCACACAGAGAAAAGTTCTGCTGTTTTAGAGTGCGGAGGGCACACAGAGAAAAGTTCTGCTGTTTTAGAGTGCGGAGGGCACACAGAGAAAAGTTCTGCTGCTTTAGAGTGCGGAGGGCACACAGAGAAAAGTTCTGCTGTTTTAGAGTGCGGAGGGCACACAGAGAAAAGTTCTGCTGTTTTAGAGTGCGGAGGGCACACAGAGAAAAGTTCTGCTGCTTTAGAGTGCGGAGGGCACACAGAGAAAAGTTCTGCTGTTTTAGAGTGCGGAGGGCACACAGAGAAAAGTTCTGCTGTTTTAGAGTGCGGAGGGCACACAGAGAAAAGTTCTGCTGTTTTAGAGTGCGGAGGGCACACAGAGAAAAGTTCTGCTGTTTTAGAGTGCGGAGGGCACACAGAGAAAAGTTCTGCTGTTTTAGAGTGCGGAGGGCACACAGAGAAAAGTTCTGCTGTTTTAGAGTGCGGAGGGCACACAGAGAAAAGTTCTGCTGTTTTAGAGTGCGGAGGGCACACAGAGAAAAGTTCTGCTGTTTTAGAGTGCGGAGGGCACACAGAGAAAAGTTCTGCTGTTTTAGAGTGCGGAGGGCACACAGAGAAAAGTTCTGCTGTTTTAGAGTGCGGAGGGCACACAGAGAAAAGTTCTGCTGTTTTAGAGTGCGGAGGGCACACAGAGAAAAGGCTGCAGATTTTCCTTGCAAATGAACATGTAAATAGTTCCTCCGCAGGGTACAGACAGGTGACAGCATGACCAGCCCAGTTCAAAGTCAACGTGTACAGCACAAATATGTTTACACCATTCACGTGTGTGTGTGTGTGTGTGTGTGTGTGTGTGTGTGTGTGTGTGTGTGTGTGTGTGTGTGTGTGTGTGTGTGTGTGTGTGTGTGTGTGTGTGTGTGTGTGTGTGTGTGTGTGTGTGTGTGTGTGTGTGTGTGTGTGTGTGTGTGTGTGTGTGTGTGTGTGTGTGTGTGTGTGTGTGTGTGTGTGTGTGTGTGTGTGTGTGTGTGTGTGCTCGCCAATATGAGACAGTGTGTGCATCTATCCAGTGTGTGCATCTAGCCCATCTGTGGTCTGGCCTGTAAAGACTAACTGTCCTGTCTCCTTCTGGGTCCTCCTCTGGCTTCACAACCCACTACAGGTGTGTCACATCTGGCCCTACGGCAGCACACACTCAATTAGCCTGTGTCCAAAATGGCAACTTATTCCCTTTATAGTGCAATACACACAAAGGTATTGCACTATGTAGGGGATAGGGTTCAATTTAGGATGCAGTTCAATTTGATTATAATATAATCTCTTTAGGCACAACGTCCATGTCTAAAAATACTATACAGTCACTGAGAACATGGCCATAACATGGTAATGGAACCAAAATACAGTATATGCTTCATAGCACATATTTAATGTCTTGAAGTTCACAAATGGAGCCAATAAGAGGATTTCTTCTTCAGAGGATCATCGTTTCTTTGCACCAGACTGGGAGAGCAGAGTAGTGGTCGTTAATGGAACTGTGTGTGTGTGTGTGTGTGTGTGTGTGTGTGTGTGTGTGTGTGTGTGTGTGTGTGTGTGTGTGTGTGTGTGTGTGTGTGTGTGTGTGTGTGTGTGTGTGTGTGTGTGTGTGTGTGCGTGCGTGCGTGCGTGCGTGCGTGCGTGCGTGCGTGCGTGCGTGCGTGCGTGCGTGCGTGCGTGCGTGCGTGTTCGTGTGCGTGTGTGTGTGCCCACGTGTTAGAACAGTCATCTCACTGTTAATATCATTTAACACTGCAGGCTGAGGCCATTACTCAGATCGAAGACTCAACTCAGATAATAATCAATGCTCTGTCCCTTTATGACTTCTTCAAGCTAATTCTGGATGAGAGTTTGGGTTTGTTTGAAAGGAACCATTCAGGGACATATTCATAAGCTAAAAGAACATTTGTGATTCATATGAGGATTCACACAACGCAGAGGTTGAATCTCGACAGCTGGCGGTTGTCTTTCCTTCAGATGTTCAGTTTGCTGGTGAATTCAGTAATTAAATCAGATCAAATGTTATTTGTCACAAGTGCCGAATAAAACAGTGAAATACTTACTTACCATCCCTTAACCAACACTGCAGTTTGAAGTCAAATACCGAAAGAAAAATAAGAAATAAAAGTAACAAATAATTCAAGAGCAGCAGTAAAATAATAATAGTGAGGGTATATACAGGGGGTGCCGGTACAGAGTCAATTGAGGTAATATATACATGTAGGTAGAGTTATTAAAGTGACTATGCATAGATAATAACAGAGTAGCAGCAGCGTAAAAGAGGGGGGGCAATGCAAATAGTCTGGGTAGCCATTTGATTAGATGTTCAGTAGTCTAATGACTTGGGGGTAAAAGCTGTTTAGAAGCCTCTTGGACCGAGACGTGGTGCTCCGGTACCGCTTGCCGTATGGACACAGTCTGGGGACAGGAGTTTTTCTTACCAGGTGAAATTACCAAGAATATCTCTGGGGTCTATGTGTAGCCTATCACTACAATTCCCAGAACAATGAGTGATGTTTTCACAGAACCTTCCTGCAACCTAAAACCAACGCTCCCAGAACACCAAGGGATCCATTCTAGCTGTGTGGGACCAAGAGTTTTCATGGGCATGCTGCATGGTCATGAAACAACTCAGGGCCCTATAAAGAACACAAACACTGGGCATAACCTTTCAAGAGCCTCCCAGTCTGCTGTATGTAAATGAATCATCTCATAGCTCAGATAACATTAGGCCTCTGACATGTCACCATAATGTAAGATCATCACTCTGCATCCACTGGTCCAGTCTGTACCCTGGCGAGCTGGGTTCAAATAGTATTCAGATAGCATTAGGCCTCTGGCATGTCACCATAATGTGAGATCACCATTCTGGATCCACTGGTCCAGTCTGTACCCTGGCGAGCTGGGTTCAAATAGTATTCAGATAGCATTAGGCCTCTGACATGTCACCATAATGTGAGATCACCACTCTGCATCCACTGGTCCAGTCTGTACCCTGGCGAGCTGGGTTCAAATAGTATTCAGATAGCATTAGGCCTCTGACATGTCACCATAATGTGAGATCACCACTCTGGATCCACTGGTCCAGTCTGTACCCTGGCGAGCTGGGTTCAAATAGTATTCAGATAGCATTAGGCCTCTGACATGTCACCATAATGTAAGATCACCACTCTGGATCCACTGGTCCAGTCTGTACCCTGGCGAGCTGGGTTCAAATAGTATTCAAATAGCATTAGGCCTCTGACATGTCACCATAATGTGAGATCACCACTCTGGATCCACTGGTCCAGTCTGTACCCTGGCGAGCTGGGTTCAAATAGTATTCAGATAGCATTAGGCCTCTGACATGTCACCATAATGTGAGATCACCATTCTGGATCCACTGGTCCAGTCTGTACCCTGGCGAGCTGGGTTCAAATAGTATTCAAATAGTTCAGAGTAACATCAAACCAAACGTGGAGTTGAATTTAGTTCATTTCAGGTGATGTGGCCATTTAAAAACATGCTCACTATTACCTCCTTTGATTGTTAGCTTTTGGTGGCTAAATTTAGCTGAAGTTTGCAGTGGCCGTTTAAAGAAAATTTCACCGTGTATTACAGTTTCTGCTGTCCCATAGACTACATTCAGGGTGAGGAACCATCTAACATCAAGTTGTAAAATCCTGAACTTCCCTTTAAGCCTTGTCTTGGCCTACATAATATTTCCATGCAGAAGCATTCGAAAAGAAACAAATGAATGGGACCAGCGCCTTTACTGGGCTCTACAGGAATAGCATTGAAAACGTGACTAGCGGTCGGGATTATTTTAGATGATTTTAAAAATGTTTGAATGAATAGAATGACAGTAAAGCAGTTATACTTTGTGTTTGCTGAGTAGTAAGCTGAAATTCACTATGATTGTGTTTATTTTGCACTTTGATCACACGTTTTCTGTACTGCTACCATTCCTTCCCTGTCATTTACTCTCACATTCCTGGTCTCATTGTTTACCATTCTTCCGCATCCATGCAAAGAGTTGTGGGATGTTACAATCCTCTTGTCTTAACCCCTGACATCTTCAACCAAGTCTGTGTCCACGAAATCTGCCTTAAAAGTATTTGAAAGAAAACAAGTACAATTTGAATCCAGGTGTGATGTGGAGTGAGACACTAGGAAGGGCAGGTTTACTGACACACTAATTACTTCCCTCTCTAACTGCCTGGCCTAGAGTAGCTGCCTTATTTGCATAACATCTGAAGTACTGCGAACACGATGAAAGGACAAACGTCCCGTGACAACGGGCAAACCTTCAGTTGGTTGCTCCAAATGTTGTTGTCGACTCAGCTAAGAGACGAGTAGAGTCAAAGACGAGTCAGATGTTTTTGACATTTATTGATGTACAGTGGATTCTGAACGTTTTCAGACTCCTTGACTTTTTCCACATTTTGTTATGTTCCAGCTTTATTCTAAGATGATGATTAAATATATTTTTTGTAATCAATCTACACACAATACCCCACAATGACAAAGCAGACACAGGTTTATAGACATTTCAGCAAATCTATTTTAAAAAAGAGCTCCAGAGTTCCTCTGTGGAGATGGAGAACTGTCCAGAAGGACAACCATCTCTGCAGCTCTCCACCTATCAGGCCAGATGGAAGCCACCCCTCAGTAAAAGGCACATGACAGCCTGCGTGGAGTTTGCCCAAAGGCACCTAAAAGACTCTCAGACCATGAGAAACAAGATTTTCTAGTCTTATGAAACCAAGATTGAACTCTTTTCCCTGAATTCCAAGCATCATGTCTGGAGGAAGCTTGTCACCATCCCTACGGGGAAGCATGGTTGTGGCAGCATCATGTGGAGGGATGTTTTTCAGCAACAGGGACTAGTCAGGATCAAGGGAAAGATGAATGGAGAAAAGTACAGAGAGATCTTTCCAACAAGACAACGACCCTAAGCACACGACCAAGACAACGCAGGAGTGGCTTTGGGACAAGTTTCTGAACATCCAGTCAGAGCCTGGACTTGAACCTGATCGAACATGTCGGAGAGAGATTTGAAAATAACTGTGTAGCGAAGCTCCCCATCCAACCTGACAGAGCTTGAGAGGATCTGCTGAGAAGAATGGGAGAAACTCCCCAAATACAGGTGTAATAAGCTTGTAGTGTCATACCCAAGAAGACTCAAGGCTGTAATCGCTGCCAAAGGTGCTCCAACAAAGTACTGAGTAAAGGGTCTGAATACTTATGTAAATGAATTATTTCCTTTTTTTATTTTAATACATTTGCGAACATTTAAAAGCTCTGTCATTATGGGGTATTGAGTGTAGAAAAATAATTTAATCAATTTTAGAATAAGGCTGTAACCTAACAAAATGTGGAACAAAGCAAGGGGTCTGAATACTTTCCGAATGCTCTGTATTTCTATCATCAATCTTTTCGACTTGTAGCTACAGCATTCTCCTGTCTGTTGCAAGGGAAATGAAGATACCTTACTGGTTTGTTTTTCCTCTGGTGACAAGTAGAAACCAGTAGTATTTCAACACTTATAGAACACCGTGGTCTTCAACATATGTTTTGTTTTCCTCCCGATACAGATAGAAACCATTGGAATCTAATTGTGGGATGAATGATTTGTTATGTTATCCTAATTTTGACACTTAGAAATGTTCTTCAACGTATGTTTTGATATCAGTTGCAGGATACAGTATAACTCTATAGGCCACCACTCGTATTCCCAGTCCACGTGGTGTGTGACTACTAGCCTATGTATGCATGTTGTTCCAGTCCAAGGTCATGGAGGTCAAGCAACAGGAGATGACCCTTAGCCATAGAACAGCAGACTGTATCCCAGAACCACACACACACACACACACACTCTCTCTCTCTCTCTCTCTCTCTCTCTCTCTCTCTCTCTCTCTCTCTCTCTCTCTCTCTCTCTCTCTCTCTCTCTCTCTCTCTCTCTCTCTCTCTCTCTCTCAATCACAAACACACACACACACACACACAAAACACGCACACACACACACTCTCTCTCTCTCTCTCTTTGGGTGGGCTGTGTTTACCAGTTCTAGTGCTGTGGGTCATCAGTGTACTGGTTGCCGGGAAAATGACAGTGAGTGTTTCTTGGCGTATGGTGTGTGTGTGTGTGTGTGTGTGTGTGTGTGTGTGTGTGTGTGTGTGTGTGTGTGTGTGTGTGTGTGTGTGTGTGTGTGTGTGTGTGTGTGTGTGTGTGTGTGTGTGTGTGTGTGTGTGTGTGTGTGTGTGTGTGTGTGTGTGTGTGTGTGTGTGTGTGTGTGTGTGTGTGTGTGTGTGATGTGTGTGTTCTGACTTCCTGTGTGCTGCAGTGCGGGGGAGCAGCGCAGCAGTTGAAGCTAGCTGACCCATGACCCCGGCCACATGTCCTGCTCTGCTAGATGATCCTCTTCACTTCCGCCCCCTGGGCCTCAGGCTCGACCACTGAGAAATCCTCTATCTGGTAGTGGTTACCAGGGTTGTTGTTGTTATCATCATCATCGCTATCATCACTATCACTATCATCATCACAATCATAATAATCACCATCACTATCTTCATCATCATCAGTATCATCATCATCGCAATCATCACCATCATCATCATCATTATTATCATCATCATCAACACTGCGAACATCCGCATTAACAATAATTTCCAGCCTTTTATTTTGGATGACAGTGATAGAGTATATTATTGTGGTAATCAGTAACACCATGCTCTGTATTATGATGTATTATGATTCTGAATTACTACTCCTGATCTGTACCAGCTGATCCTTTTCTACTGGAGATGAATACATACAGGGGTGATACCACACACACACACACACACACACACACACACACACACACACACACACACACACACACACACACACACACACACACACACACACACACACACACACACACACACACACACACACACACACACACACACACACACACACACACACACACACACACACACACACAGGTGCGCACACACACAGGCACGCACACACACAAACACACACACACACACAAATACAAATAAACAACACACACGCACAGGTGCGCACACAGACACACACACACACACACACACACACACACACACACACACACACACACACACACACACAACATACAAATAAACAACACACACGCACACACACACACACACACACACCAGAAACAGTATTGCCCAGAAATACAGAGATGCACACACACACAGGCCTGCTGCTCAAATCAAATCAAATCAAATTTTATTTGTCACATACACATGGTTAGCAGATGTTAATGCGAGTGTAGCGAAATGCTTGTGCTTCACACACACACACACAAAACACACACAGTGTAAGGATAAGGAACACACACACACAGTAGATGGTACACACACACACACACACACACACACACACACACACACACATTATTAAAACACACACACACACACACACACACACACACACACACACAGTGGTTCAGAAACAGTATTGCCCAGAAATACAGAGATGCTAGTGATTTGAGAGGCTGCAGGCTGCTGTCTCTGGCTCTCTACTGGTTGTAGGACACAGGCCTGCTGCTCATGATCAGTGTCAGAGGACTACTACAGATACAGTGATGTGAAGGAGAGATGAGGGGTATTGGGGGGTCTGAGAAAGACTTTAATATAGTGACATTTACCCATTGTAGTTATACATGGTGCCTAAACTGACAAATTACTTATATCTCACTATAAAGACCTAAGAAAACACCACCATTTTATACATTCATTTTACCTAGGAACATGAATGAAAATATGGCTTTGTTTTCCTAATGAGACTAAGTTTATTTTCTTTCCTTAGATATTGGCTTCATTAGAGCTCCATGGAGATGAACACAAGGAGAGAGGAGCTGAGTGGGCGACAG
>NW_025746589.1:0-37500 GCF_021184085.1 Oncorhynchus gorbuscha | reverse complement strand
TTTAATGTGACAAACTCTCTTGCAAGGAGACTCCAGCTGCAAGTTTACCTGAAAAAGTGTTAGCTATGTATTTTCCTTGTTTAGACTGTAGACTATCAACTCTTTGTTATATTTCCCTCCTGTAAGAACCCTGAGCACACCACCAGTTTACTGCCTGGTGTCTGGTGCCTGGTGCCTGATGCCTGGTGTCTGGTGCCTGGTGCCTGGTGCCTGGTGTCTGGTGTCTGGTGCCTGGTGCCTGGTGCCTGGTGCCTGGTGCCTGGTGCCTGGTGCCTGGTGCCTGGTGCCTGGTGCCTGGTGCCTGGTGCCTGGTGCCTGGTGCCTGGTGCCTGGTGCCTGGTGCCTGGTGCCTGGTGCCTGGTGCCTGGTGCCTGGTGCCTCGTGCCTGGTGTCTGGTGCCTGGCGACTGGTGCCTGGTGCCTGGTGCCTGGTGTCTGGTGCCTGGTGCCTGGTGCCTGGTGTCTGGTGCCTTGTCCCTTGTGCCTTATGCCTTGTGCCTTGTGCCTTGTGCCTACTGCCTGGTGCCTGTGTGTAGAGCCATGTGTTGGACCATTGGGACAGCTGAGAAGTGGTGTATGGCATTAAGAGTGTTTATTTGGCCAGAGGTGTCCGTGAGATTAGCTGGTGTGTTACATGTGATGTACAAGTGCTTGGTTTGGACACTAGAGTAATGAGTCAGGTTTGTGTTAATCTCACAGTGCTGTAGTTGGGGTGGGGGACAGGGGTTGGGGCTGAAGCTGAAGCTGAGGCTGGGGCTAAGGAGAGTTGGGGCAGAGGCTGAGTTTGGGAAGCTGAAGCTGGGGCTAGAGGCTGGGGTTAGAAAGCTGAAGCTGGGGCTGGGGGCTGGGGTTGGGAAGCTGGGGCTGGAGGCTGGGAATGGGGCTGTAGTTGGGGCTGCATGGGCATGCTAACTAGAGGTGCAGAGTGGACTACTGTGTTCCAGCCATACGCCTACATGACAGGAGCTGGGAACCTGGCCAGAGATGGAAGGAGGGAGTTAAAAGGGAGAGAGACAAAAGAGGAATGCTGGGATAGAGAGGTGTTGCGATGATGTTTTCTTAGCGAGTGGAAAGTCATCCTCCTCTCTTCTGCTGTTTCTTTTCTTTCTTGTGACTCTCTATTTATATTGATTGTTTCAGAGGAGGGGAGGGGAGGAGGTGGGGGAGGAAAAGGAAGAGCAGAGAACAGAACATGTCCTGAAGATGCTGTGGGGATTATCAGGGGGCTCAGGCAGTGTGTTGTGGAGTCAACACACTGTTTGTTTTATTGGCCCTGGGGGGCCTAACCCGAACCCTGGGGGGCCAAGGAAGGGAACATTTGTGTTGGCTGAAGGGAACCTCTCAGCACAGCTCAGGGCCCCACCCCCACATGGCCTCCCTCCTCCTGTTTATTCCTGCTCTCTAGCATTCTTTCTCTCTCCATCTTTCTGTCTATCGCTCTTGCTTTCTTTCGCTTTCTCTACTCTCTGTCATGTTTTGTCATTTATTATCTTGTCTTGTCCCTGTGCTTCCCATTCTATTCGTTTCCCTCTGCTGGTCTTATTAGGTTCTTTCCCTCTTTCTATCCCTCTCTCTCCCCCTCCCTCTCTCACTCTCTCACTCTCTCTTCTCTCTATCGTTCCGTTCCTGCTCCCAGCTGTTCCTATTCCCCTAATCAATCATTTAGTCTTCCCACACCTGTTCCCGATCCTTTCCCCTGATTAGAGTCCCTATTTCTTCCTTTGTGTTCCGTTCCTGTCCTGTCGGTTCCTTGTCTAGAATTCACCGTGCTGTGTTTGTGTATCGCCCTGTCGTGTCGTGTTTTCCTCAGATGCTGCGTGGTGAGCAGGTGTCTGAGTCTGTCTGGTTCTCTGTGCCTTCCCGAGGCAACCTGCTGTTCACCTGCTGTTCAAGATCGAGTCTCCAGTTTGTCCTCGTCATTTCGAGTGAAAGTTGTGTTTTTTGTTTGTATTTACTTTACTGGATTAAAGACTCTGTTTTCGCCAAGTCGCTTTTGGGTCCTCTTTCACCTGCATGACAGAAGGAACCGACCAAGGAATGGACCCAGCGAATTCAGACGCTCGTTACACTGCCGTCGAGATCCAAGGAGCCATGCTCGGCAGACACGAGCAGGAATTGTCTGCTGCTCGCCATGCCGTGGAGAACCTGGCCGCTCAGGTTTCCGACCTCTCTGGACAGTTCCAGAGTCTACGTCTCGTGCCACCTGTTACTTCCTGGCCTGCCGAGCCTCCAGAACCTAGGGTTAATAACCCACCTTGCTACTCCGGGCAGCCCACTGAGTGCCGCTCCTTTCTCACGCAGTGTGAGATTGTGTTCTCTCTCCAACCCAACACATACTCTAGAGAGAGAGCTCGGGTTGCTTACGTCATTTCACTCCTTACTGGCCGGGCTCGAGAATGGGGCACAGCTATCTGGGAGGCAAGGGCTGATTGCTCTAACAAGTTCCAGAACTTTAAAGAGGAGATGATTCGGGTTTTTGACCGTTCAGTTTTTGGTAGGGAGGCTTCTAGGGCCCTGGCTTCCTTATGCCAAGGTGAACGGTCCATAACGGATTATTCTATTGAGTTTCGCACTCTTGCTGCCTCTAGTGAGTGGAACGAGCCGGCGCTGCTCGCTCGTTTTCTGGAGGGACTCCACGCAGTGGTTAAGGATGAGATTCTCTCCCGGGAGGTTCCTTCAGATGTGGACTCTTTGATTGCTCTCGCCATCCGCATAGAACGACGGGTAGATCTTCGTCACCGGGCTCGTGGAAGAGAGCTCGCATCAACGGTGTTTCCCTGCTCCGCATCGCAACCATCTCCCTCCTCTGGCTCAGAGTCTGAGCCCATGCAGCTGGGAGGGATTCGCATCTCGACTAAGGAGAGGGAACGGAGGATCACCAACCGCCTGTGCCTCTATTGCGGAGTTGCTGGACATTTTGTTAATTCATGTCCAGTAAAAGCCAGAGCTCATCTGTAAGCGGAGGGCTACAGGTGAGCGCAACTACTCAAGTCTCTCCATCAAGATCCTGTACTACTTTGTCGGTCCATCTACGCTGGACCGGTTCGGGTGCTACATGTAGTGCCTTGATAGACTCTGGGGCTGAGGGTTGTTTCATGGACGAAGCATGGGTTCGGAAACATGACATTCCTTTCAGAGAGTTAGAGAAGCCTACGCCCATGTTCGCCTTAGATGGTAGTCATCTTCCCAGTATCAGATTTGAGACACTACCTTTAACCCTCACAGTATCTGGTAACCACAGTGAGACTATTTCTTTTTTGATTTTTCGTTCACCGTTTACACCTGTTGTTTTGGGTCATCCCTGGCTAGTATGTCATAATCCTTCTATTAATTGGTCTAGTAATTCTATCCTATCCTGGAACGTTTCTTGTCATGTGAAGTGTTTAATGTCTGCCATCCCTCCCGTTTCTTCTGTCCCTACTTCTCAGGAGGAACCTGGCGATTTGACAGGAGTGCCGGAGGAATATCATGATCTGCGCACGGTCTTCAGTCGGTCCCGAGCCAACTCCCTTCCTCCTCACCGGTCGTATGATTGTAGTATTGATCTCCTTCCGGGGACCACTCCTCCTCGGGGTAGACTATACTCTCTGTCGGCTCCCGAACGTAAGGCTCTCGAGGATTATTTGTCTGTGTCTCTTGACGCCGGTACCATAGTGCCTTCTTCCTCTCCGGCCGGGGCGGGGTTCTTTTTGTTAAGAAGAAGGACGGTACTCTGCGCCCTGCGTGGATTATCGAGGGCTGAATGACATAACGGTTAAGAATCGTTATCCGCTTCCCTTATGTCATCAGCCTTCGAGATTCTGCAGGGAGCCAGGTGCTTTACTAAGTTGGACCTTCGTAACGCTTACCATCTCGTGCGCATCAGAGAGGGGGACGAGTGGAAAACGGCGTTTAACACTCCGTTAGGGCATTTTGAGTACCGGGTTCTGCCGTTTGGTCTCGCCAATGCGCCAGCTGTTTTTCAGGCATTAGTTAATGATGTTCTGAGAGACATGCTGAACATCTTTGTTTTTGTCTATCTTGACGATATCCTGATTTTTTCTCCGTCACTCGAGATTCATGTTCAGCACGTTCGACGTGTTCTACAGCGCCTTTTAGAGAATTGTCTCTACGTAAAGTCTGAGAAGTGCTCTTTTCATGTCTCCTCCGTTACTTTTCTCGGTTCCGTTATTTCCGCTGAAGGCATTCAGATGGATTCCGCTAAGGTCCAAGCTGTCAGTGATTGGCCCGTTCCAAGGTCACGTGTCGAGTTGCAGCGCTTTTTAGGTTTCGCTAATTTCTATCGGCGTTTCATTCGTAATTTCGGTCAAGTTGCTGCCCCTCTCACAGCTCTTACTTCTGTCAAGACGTGTTTTAAGTGGTCCGGTTCCGCCCAGGGAGCTTTTGATCTTCTAAAAGAACGTTTACGTCCGCTCCTATCCTCGTTACTCCTGACGTCACTAGACAATTCATTGTCGAGGTTGACGCTTCAGAGGTAGGCGTGGGAGCCATTCTATCCCAGCGCTTCCAGTCTGACGATAAGGTTCATCCTTGCGCTTATTTTCTCATCGCCTGTCGCCATCTGAGCGCAACTATGATGTGGGTAACCGTGAACTGCTCGCCATCCGCTTAGCCCTAGGCGAATGGCGACAGTGGTTGGAGGGGGCGACCGTTCCTTTTGTCGTTTGGACAGACCATAAGAACCTTGAGTACATCCGTTCTGCCAAACGACTTAATGCCCGTCAAGCTCGTTGGGCGTTGTTTTTCGCTCGTTTCGAGTTTGTGATTTCTTACCGTCCGGGTAGCAAGAACACCAAGCCTGATGCCTTATCCCGTCTGTTTAGTTCTTCTGTGGCTTCTACTGATCCCGAGGGGATTCTTCCTTATGGGCGTGTTGTCGGGTTAACAGTCTGGGGAATTGAAAGACAGGTTAAGCAAGCACTCACGCACACTGCGTCGCCGCGCGCTTGTCCTAGTAACCTCCTTTTCGTTCCTGTTTCCACTCGTCTGGCTGTTCTTCAGTGGGCTCACTCTGCCAAGTTAGCTGGTCATCCCGGTGTTCGAGGCACTCTTGCGTCTATTCGCCAGCGCTTTTGGTGGCCGACTCAGGAGCGTGACACGCGCCGTTTCGTGGCTGCTTGTTCGGACTGCGCGCAGACTAAGTCGGGTAACTCTCCTCCTGCCGGTCGTCTCAGACCGCTCCCCATTCCTTCTCGACCATGGTCTCACATCGCCCTAGACTTCATTACCGGTCTGCCTTTGTCTGCGGGGAAGACTGTGATTCTTACGGTTGTCGATAGGTTCTCTAAGGCGGCACATTTCATTCCCCTCGCTAAACTTCCTTCCGCTAAGGAGACGGCACAAATCATTATCGAGAATGTATTCAGAATTCATGGCCTCCCGTTAGACGCCGTTTCAGACAGAGGCCCGCAATTCACGTCACAGTTTTGGAGGGAGTTCTGTCGTTTGATTGGTGCGTCCGTCAGTCTCTCTTCCGGGTTTCATCCCCAGTCTAACGGTCAAGCAGAGAGGGCCAATCAGACGATTGGTCGCATACTACGCAGCCTTTCTTTCAGAAACCCTGCGTCTTGGGCAGAACAGCTCCCCTGGGCAGAATACGCTCTGGTCGCTTCCTTCGTCTGCTACCGGGTTATCTCCGTTTCAGAGTAGTCTGGGTTACCAGCCTCCTCTGTTCTCATCCCAGCTTGCCGAGTCCAGCGTTCCCTCCGCTCAAGCGTTTGTCCAACGTTGTGAGCGCACCTGGAGGAGGGTGAGGTCTGCACTTTGCCGTTACAGGGCACAGACTGTGAGAGCCGCCAATAAACGCAGGATTAAGAGTCCAAGGTATTGTTGCGGCCAGAGAGTGTGGCTTTCCACTCGCAACCTTCCTCTTACGACAGCTTCTCGTAAGTTGACTCCCGCGGTTCATTGGTCCGTTCCGTGTCTCCCAGGTCGTCAATCCTGTCGCTGTGCGACTGCTTCTTCCGCGACATCTTCGTCGCGTCCATCCTGTCTTCCATGTCTCCTGTGTTAAGCCCTTTCTTCGCACCCCGTTCGTCTTCCCTCCCCCCTCCCGTCCTTGTCGAGAGCGCACCTATTTACAAGGTACATAAGATCATGGACATGCGTTCTCGGGGACGGGGTCACCAATACTTAGTGGATTGGGAGGGTTACGGTCCTGAGGAGAGGAGTTGGGTTCCGTCTCGGGACGTGCTGGACCGTTCACTCATTGATGATTTCCTCCGTTGCCGCCAGGATTCCTCCTCGAGTGCGCCAGGAGGCGCTCGGTGAGTGGGGGGTACTGTCATGTTTTGTCATTTATTATCTTGTCTTGTCCCTGTGCTTCCCATTCTATTCGTTTCCCTCTGCTGGTCTTATTAGGTTCTTTCCCTCTTTCTATCCCTCTCTCTCCCCTCCCCTCTCTCACTCTCTCGCTCTCTCTTCTCTCTATCGTTCCGTTCCTGCTCCCAGCTGTTCCTATTCCCCTAATCAATCATTTAGTCTTCCCACACCTGTTCCCAATCCTTTCCCCTGATTAGAGTCCCTATTTCTTCCTTTGTGTTCCGTTCCTGTCCTGTCGGTTCCTTGTCTAGAATTCACCGTGCTGTGTTTGTGTATCGCCCTGTCGTGTCGTGTTTTCCTCAGATGCTGCGTGGTGAGCAGGTGTCTGAGTCTGTCTGGTTCAAGTGCCTTCCCGAGGCAACCTGCTGTTCACCTGCTGTTCAAGATCGAGTCTCCAGTTTGTCCTCGTCATTTCGAGTGAAAGTTGTGTTTTTTGTTTGTATTTACTTTACTGGATTAAAGACTCTGTTTTCGCCAAGTCGCTTTTGGGTCCTCTTTCACCTGCATGACACTCTCTCTCTCTCTTTCTCTCTCTCCCACCCCATCCTCTCTCTCTATCTGTGCTTTTCCCCCTCTTTCTATTTCTGTCCCCTAATCTCTCTCTCTCTCTCTCTCTCTCTCTCTCTCTCTCTCTCTCTCTCTCTCTCTTTCTCTCTCTGCCTCTCTCTCTCTCTCTCTCTCTCCCTCTCTCTCTCTCTCTCTCTCTCTCTCTCTCTCTCTCTCTCTCTCTCTCTCTCTCTCTCTCTCTCTCTCTCTCTCTCTCTCTCTCTCTCTCTCTCTCTCTCTCTCTCTCTCTCTCTCTCTTTCTGTCTCTCACCATATCTTCCTCCTTATCATGGCACGGCAGGGTAGCCTAGTGGTTAGAGTGTTGGACTAGTAACCGAAAGGTTGCAAGTTCAAACCCCCGTGCTGACAGGCAGTCAATCCACTGTTCCTAGGCCGTCATTGAAAATAAGAATTTGTTCTTAAATGACTTGCCTAGTTAAATAAAGGTAAAATACAAATAATGTCCTTGGGTCTCTTTAGTTGGTTGAAAATGACGCTTGATAAGACCCCCTGACTGATGTTTCGCTGTGGCAGTCATGTCTTTGTCTGTGTAACTGAATCATATTGGATTGTTCATCTATGAGGTCTCTCCATAGGCCCCGGCAAGGCAGTGATGGTGAAAACTCAGGTGTAGTGTGTTACTATTGTGTTTATGAGCCCACTTTGCTTGTGTAATCCTGTTTTATGCATTACTACAGACTTCAACTGATCCCAGGTCATTAATTGTGGGTACCCCTGCCCAGTAAAAACCAAGCAGCTTAGTTTCCTGTCTGACATAGGAAAAGCCTCCAAAAGTCTCCAAGCTCCACAACGTGTTTTTTCTTACTACACCCAGTGATATTACATGTAATTGTGGTCCTCTGTTACCAGCACTGTTGTAAAATCCATACACACACACACACTCACGCACAGACATGCACACGCACATGCACACACACCTCGCTATATTATGAATGATCATTAAAGGCATTATGAAACACAGGCTATTCCCTGTGACTCTCTACCGTGGGCTTCTAAAGGTCTTTGTGAAGGAGGCTAATGAGACAGGACCAATGGGGGAGTGTTAGTGTAGGTTCTGCTGCTCTGCTGCTCAGCTCTGCAGCTCTAATAGCCACTTCCTTAATCAGGCTGACCAGCAAAGTATAATCATTAGCGCTGTGTGTGTGTGTGTGTGTGTGTGTGTGTGTGTGTGTGTGTGTGTGTGTGTGTGTGTGTGTGTGTGTGTGTGTGTGTGTGTGTGTGTGTGTGTGTGTGTGTGTGTGTGTGTGTGTGTGTGTGTGTGTATGTGTGTGTATGTGCGTGTCCGTGCGGGTTTGTGTGTGTATGGAACAGGGGTTTAACAGTCATTAACTATACCGAGCTGGGCACTGCTCTCCTTAAACAGAGTGAGGAGGGGAGAGAGAGGAAAGGAGGGTTGCTGTCACACTTTCACACACACCTGGGTCTGTTTGCAATCAGGCAGCTGAGCTGTGCAGGCCAATTAGGAGCCAGCAGAGCAGTGCACCAGCTTGTAGCGGGAAAGGTGAGAGTAATTTACCTACCACCATACATGGGCGGTAGTGTTGAAATTTTGGTTATTTTTCGTTTTTTAAACAACTCATTTTAAACAACACATTTTTTAATTCTGTGAGCTCAATGTGCATATTGCATAGTTTCTCTAGAGATAAATCAGATCCAGCCTCAGACCTTATAGTCTCTCTGCACCATGTAAACCTGCCCACTGACAACAACACTCTCAGACCTTATAGTCTCTCTGCACCATGTAAACCTGCCCACTGACAACAACACTCTCAGACCTTATAGTCTCTCTGCACCATGTAAACCTGCCCACTGACAACAACACTCTCAGACCTTATAGTCTCTCTGCACCATGTCAACCTGCCCACTGACAACAACACTCTCAGACCTTATAGCCCCTCTGCACCATGTCAACCTGCCCCCTGACAACAACACTCTCAGACCTTATAGTCTCTCTGCACCATGTAAACCTGCCCACTGACAACAACACTCTCAGATCTTATAGTCTCTCTGCACCATGGAAACCTGCCCACTGACAACAACACTCTCAGACCTTATAGTCTCTCTGCACCATGTAAACCTGCCCACTGACAACAACAACACTCTCAGACCTTATAGTCTCTCTGCACCATGTAAACCTGCCCCCTGACAACAACACTCTCAGATCTTATAGCCCCTCTGCACCATGTCAACCTGCCCCCTGACAACAACAACACTCTCCTTGGTGCCAAAGCATTGATACTGAGACTCTCAGTGACTGGACTCCCATCTGTAACTGGGCCAACACTGGACACGCACACTGACACACATACACACACAAGCACACACACACTGACACACACGCACAAACACACACACACACACACACACACACACACACACACACACACACACACACACACACACACACACACACACACACACACACACACACACACACACACACACACACACACACACACACACACACACACACACACACACACACACACACACACACACACACACACACACACACACACACACACACACACACAGTGCCAGATGGACATGCTCGTGCCTCATTCTCATCAGCTACTGTTTAATGGCCATGTGAAGTTCCAGTCATGCATACAGGTGGTGATATCATATCCACTTCTGATAGGGTTATAATGGAGGAAATGACTGCAATACACAGGCGACCTGTCCCACTCCATGGCACATGGGAATATACACACACACACTCTCACACTCCCACACACACACACACACACACACACACACACACACACACACACACACACACACACACACACACACACACACACACACACACACACACACACACACACACACACACACACACACACAGCTGCTTAAGCCTGGGCCAAGCAGGCATCTGTCGTTGACACATCTGTCAGTGCCTTCACATCTGTGAGCTCCTGCCAAGGCTTCTGCTCTGGTCCCCTCACCCCACACACGTCCTCTTCAGCTGGGCTTATAGCATCACACCTCGCTCCCCTGACTGCCCAGCCCTCCAGCTGAACACTGTTATTAAACAGTATAAACCTAAAGTCATGGAGTCCCATTTCCTTTAGTGTATCCAGTCTACATCTCCTGCTATATGTAGTATACTGAGACAATGCAATATGATATGATACATCTTGTTGTTTTTCTGCCAGAGTGAGACATGGCTGGCTTACTCTAATGGCCATATCGCCGAAAGCCGTTTCATGGGGACAAATGTTACAGATGTGTTTTTGGGCACGTACAGTAGGCCACAGGAAGCAGCCAAGTGCAGTCCCATGGATTACAGGATATTTGTTCTGTTCTGTTCTCAAGTTCCTATTGTAATAATAATAATAATATAATAATATATGCCATTTAGCAGACGCTTTTATCCAAAGCGACTTACAGTCATGTGTGCATACATTCTACGTATGGGTGGTCCCGGGAATTGAACCCACTACCCTGGCGTTACAAGCACCATGCTCTACCAACTGAGCTACAGAAGGACCACACATGTTGAAAGTTCTGTCCGTCTTCCTTTTCTATAGGGCTTTTCACACTGCACATGTTCAGCTTGCTCTGGGGCTAAGAGCTTCCATAAGCTAGGCCTGGGACAGTTAAAGGGACATTACACTCCAAAAACCAATCTGCAGTTTGATTAACAACAAAGTGGACACCTTGCCACTGTTTTGGTCAACAGCTCAGGGGATGGTGCTGGAGAGATGTAACCACTCTCAAATTCATAAACAGAGCTACGGATGCAAGGACTGACCATCTATGAGATCCAAAGGATTGTTTAAACCATGTTTTGAGGCTATATAGTGTCTTTTTAACAATTACATTGTTTAGAACCAGCTTATATTTGGGGTTCTGATGGGGTATGACAGTTGCACTAACTCATGAACTCATCTTTTACAATTTACATTCTCATTATCTACCATTAATTGAATAGTCCAAAAAATGTATGTCCCAATCACAGATTGTATCTTTAAAGTTAGCCTAAGTCATCTTACACCATCAGTTGTGTAGATCCAGCTCTATGCCTCAACCTCAAATGAATAGAGTAGATAAGCACCACAAATCTGGACAAGGATTTCTCTCAGCTGATGACCACTTTGAAGGTCTGAATCTATAACACTATTATACTTCTGAGATGTGAAAACATCTGCCAAACTTAGATTTTAGAGGGATATATGCCCCTTTAAAGATCACCCTGGGCTGAGAAAGTGCACTGTGAAAAACAAGAGGCAACAGTACACCTCAATACACTCTGAGTTTCAGTCATCAGTGTCTGTCTGTCTGTTTACATATGGAATGGAGGAAATTCAATATTGTGACGTAGGACTGTGGATATTTGTTATGTCTGAATGAGTTGTCCTTTTGTGGGATGTTTCTGATGGGTCCTGTGGTGTTGTTGTGTTGGTGTCTACTCTCCTCATTAGTCATAGTCAGGGGGAGGAGGACGGGGAGACGCGGGAAGAGAAGGGGGAGAGTGAGGGTGAAACAGAATGGGACCTATTGTTGTGCCTCTTGGGAGTGGGCTGCTGTCTCCCTGAGGGCACATGAACGTCCTGGGTACACTGAAGCCCCACTGTAACTTCACTGCATGTTTGCGTGCGTGTGTGTGCGCGTGTACGTACGTGCGTGCGTGTGTGTGTGTGTGTGTACGTGCATGTGTGTGTGTGTGCGCGTGTACGTACGTACGTGCGTGTGTGTGTGTACGTGCGTGTGTGTGTGTGCGCGTGTACGTACGTGCGTGCGTGCGTGTGTGTGTGTGTACGTGCGTGTGTGTGTGTGTGTGTGCGCGTACGTACGTACGTGCGTGCGTGTGTGTGTGTGTGTGTGTACGTGCGTGTGTGTGTGTGTGCGCGTGTACGTACGTGCGTGCGTGTGTGTGTGTGTGTACGTGCGTGTGTGTGTGTGCGCGTGTACGTACGTGCGTGCGTGCGTGTGTGTGTGTGTACGTGCGTGTGTGTGTGTGTGTGCGCGTGTACGTACGTGCGTGCGTGTGTGTGTGTGTACGTGCGTGTGTGTGTGTGCGCGTGTACGTACGTGCGTGCGTGCGTGTGTGTGTGTGTACGTGCGTGTGTGTGTGTGTGTGCGCGTGTACGTACGTACGTGCGTGTGTGTGTGTGTGTGTGTGTACGTGCGTGTGTGTGTGTGCGCGTGTACGTACGTGCGTGCGTGCGTGTGTGTGTGTGTACGTGCGTGTGTGTGTGTGTGTGCGCGTGTACGTACGTACGTGCGTGTGTGTGTGTGTGTGTGTACGTGCGTGTGTGTGTGTGTGCGCGTGTACGTACGTGCATGCGTGTGTGCGTTCATGTCTGAGTGTGTACATACACTTAAATATGGTCAAGGCAACTGCTGTTGTTTATGTTTCTGTGGTTGTAAATGTGATCAGTCTGACACCACGGCAGCATGATGTGTAGACAGAGACACATTTGTTCTCCCATTGTCTTCCACTTAAACCATATCATTACATTGCTGTTATCTGTAGGTAACTCCAGATGCTTGTTCCACAGCCTAATGTACGTAGGCCAATATGTGCCAAAAAGGGTTAGTCTTAATCTATATTGATGTACCTGCGGTCACATTAATACAGATGATCATAATCATATCTGTCTGTGACATGACAGTGTATTCCAGCCTGCACGTCTTTTTTATGTATTAGTATTTTACACTTTGACAACCGTTATTCCCAATTCCGTCCTCAAATTGGCACCAGATTGCGCGGGGCCTCCCCAGTGAGAGTGAGAGAGCGAGCACACCTTGTTTCTGGTGACCCGAGTCGAGGGAAAATCAGCCTTTAACAAGTATGTAAGGAAAAAGACAGATGCTTCCAAGATGGCCGCCATCCCATCCCATCCCATCCACTGTTCAGTTGAGCTGGCAAACGGACAGCAGAAGTAGAAGGCAGCAGACCTGGGTTCGACTGGTATTTTAAATATGTTAAATACTTTAGCTGTGCTTGATATTTCCAGGCACAATGGGAAAGTCCCAAAAGTGCAAAACCTCCCCACTTGGCACTCCAGACAGGCTGATACAAATGCTCAAACTCTTTGAACAGATTCAAATATTATCTGAACCCAGGTCTGAAGGGAAGGAGGGGATGGAGATTGGAATCCCGACAAAATAAGAGCAGTTCTCTCATTCTCTCCCAGGCAGGCCTCCTGTTTTATAGAAGGAGTGTGTGAACGTGACGAGGGGAGTGTGAAGAAGATTAGATACCAGATTCTGCCTTTTGTCCGTTTATCATCCCACCATGTCTCCATTTTTTATATATTGTGATGCCCCACATCCCAAAGCCAGTTCATCACGCTTCTCCTTGTCACTGTGTGTGATGTCTGGAAGTTATTAGTCTCTCTCTCTCTCTCTCTCTCTCTCTCTCTCTCTCTCTCTCTCTCTCTCTCTCTCTCTCTCTCTCTCTCTCTCACACACACACACACACACACACACACACACACACACACACACACACACACACACACACACACACACACACACACACACACACACACACACACACACACACACACACACACACACACACACACACACACACACACACACACACACACACACACACACACACACACACACACACACACACACACACACACACACACACACACACACACACACACACACACATTGTTGTCTAGTGTAGTGTTTGGTATATTACAGAACCCTAGTCTGTCTCTCTCTAGTGCTTGGCTACATTACTACAGCTGTTTGGTATATTACAGTATATTACAGAACCCTAGTCTGTCTCTCTCTAGGTCTTGGCTACATTACTACAGCTGTTTGGTATATTACAGAACCCTAGTCTGTCTCTCTCTAGTGCTTGGCTACATTACTACAGCTGTTTGGTATATTACAGTATATTACAGAACCCTAGTCTGTCTCTCTCTAGGTCTTGGCTACATTACTACAGCTGTTTGGTATATTACAGAACCCTAGTCTGTCTCTCTCTAGTGCTTGGCTACATTACTACAGCTGTTTGGTATATTACAGAACCCTAGTCTGTCTCTCTCTAGTGCTTGGCTACATTACTACAGCTGTTTGGTATATTACAGTATATTACAGAACCCTAGTCTGTCTCTCTCTAGGTCTTGGCTACATTACTACAGCTGTTTGGTATATTACAGTATATTACAGAACCCTAGTCTGTCTCTCTCTAGGTCTTGGCTACATTACTACAGCTGTTTGGTATATTACAGTATATTACAGAACCCTAGTCTGTCTCTCTCTAGGTCTTGGCTACATTACTACAGCTGTTTGGTATATTACAGTATATTACAGAACCCTAGTCTGTCTCTCTCTGGGTCTTGGCTACATTACTACAGCTGTTTGGTATATTACAGTATATTACAGAACCCTAGTCTGTCTCTCTCTAGGTCTTGGCTACATTACTACAGCTGTTTGGTATATTACAGTATATTACAGAACCCTAGTCTGTCTCTCTCTAGGTCTTGGCTACATTACTACAGCTGTTTGGTATATTACAGTATATTACAGAACCCTAGTCTGTCTCTCTCTAGGTCTTGGCTACATTACTACAGCTGTTTGGTATATTACAGTATATTACAGAACCCTAGTCTGTCTCTCTCTAGGTCTTGGCTACATTACTACAGCTGTTTGGTATATTACAGTATATTACAGAACCCTAGTCTGTCTCTCTCTAGGTCTTGGCTACATTACTACAGCTGTTTGGTATATTACAGTATATTACAGAACCCTAGTCTGTCTCTCTCTAGGTCTTGGCTACATTACTACAGCTGTTTGGTATATTACAGTATATTACAGAACCCTAGTCTGTCTCTCTCTGGGTCTTGGCTACATTACTACAGCTGTTTGGTATATTACAGAACCCTAGTCTGTCTCTCTCTAGGTCTTGGCTACATTACTACAGCTGTTTGGTATATTACAGAACCCTAGTCTGTCTCTCTCTAGTGCTTGGCTACATTACTACAGCTGTTTGGTATATTACAGTATATTACAGAACCCTAGTCTGACTCTCTCTAGGTCTTGGCTACATTACTACAGCTGTTTGGTATATTACAGAACCCTTGTCATGTTTTGTCATTAATTATCATGTCTTGTCCCTGTGCTTCCCCTTCTATTCGTTTCCCTCTGCTGGTCTTATTAGGTTCTTTCCCTCTTTCTATCCCTCTCTCTCCCCCTCCCTCTCTCACTCTCTCGCTCTCTCTTCTCTCTATCGTTCCGTTCCTGCTCCCAGCTGTTCCTATTCCCCTAATCATCATTTAGTCTTCCCACACCTGTTCCCGATCCTTTTCCCTGATTAGAGTCCCTATTTCTCTCCTTGTTTTCCGTACCTGCCCTGTCGGATCCTCATCTATAATTCACCGTGCCGTGTCTATGTTTTGCCCTGTCGTGTCGTGTTTCCCTCAGATGCTGCGTGGTGAGCAGGTGTCTGAGTCTGCTAGGTTCAAGTGCCTTCCCGAGGCAACCTGCAGTTCTCGATCAAGTCTCCAGTCTGTTCTCGTCTTTACGAGTAGTATTATGCTTTTTGTTTTGTAAAGTTTCTTACTGGATTAAAAACTCTGTTTTCGCCAAGTCGCTTTTGGGTCCTCATTCACCTGCATAACAGAAGGATCCGACCAAGGAATGGACCCAGCGACTACAGAGGCTCGTAACACTGCCGTCAAGATCCAATGAGCCATGCTCGGCAGACACGAGCAGGAATTGTCTGCTGCTCGCCATGCCGTGGAGAACCTGGCCGCTCAGGTTTCCGACCTCTCTGGACAGTTCCAGAGTCTTCGTCTCGTGCCACCTGTTACTTCCTGGCCTGCCGAGCCTCCGGAACCTAGGGTTAATAACCCACCTTGCTACTCCGGGCAGCCCACGGAGTGCCGCTCCTTTCTCACCCAGTGTGATATTGTGTTCTCTCTCCAACCCAACACATACTCTAGAGAGAGAGCTCGGGTTGCTTACGTCATTTCACTCCTTACTGGCCGGGCCCGAGAGTGGGGCACAGCTATCTGGGAGGCAAGGGCTGATTGTTCTAACAATTACCAGAACTTTAAAGAGGAGATGATTCGGGTTTTTGACCGTTCAGTTTTTGGTGGGGAGGCTTCTAGGGCCCTGGCTTCCCTATGCCAAGGTGATCGATCCATAACGGATTACTCTATAGAGTTTCGTACTCTTGCTGCCTCTAGTGACTGGAACGAGCCGGCGCTGCTCGCTCGTTTTCTGGAGGGACTCCACACAGTGGTCAAAGATGAGATTCTCTCTCGGGAGGTTCCTTCCAGTGTGGACTCTTTGATTGCTCTCGCCATCCGCATAGAACGACGGGTAGATCTTCGTCACCAGGCTCGTGGAAGAGAGTTCGCATCAACGGTGTTTCCCTGCTCCGCATCGCAACCATCTCCCTCCTCTGGCTCTGAGACTGAGCCCATGCAGCTGGGAGGGATTCGCATCTCGACTAAGGAGAGGGAACGGAGGATCACCAACCGCCTGTGCCTCTATTGCGGATTTGATGGACATTTTGTTAATTCATGTCCAGTAAGAGGCCAGAGCCCATCAGTAAGCGGAGGGCTACTGGTGAGCGCTACTACTCAGGTCTCTTCATCTAGATCCTGTACTACTATGTCGGTCCATCTACGCTGGACCGGTTCGGGTGCTACATGCAGTGCCTTGATTGACTCTGGGGCTGAGGGTTGTTTCATGGACGAAGCATGGGTTCGGAAACATAACATTCCTTTCAGACAGTTAGACAAGCCTACGCCCATGTTTGCCTTAGATGGTAGTCATCTTCCCAGTATCAGATTTGAGACACTACCTTTAACTCTCACAGTATCTGGTAACCACAGTGAGACTATTTCTTTTTTGATTTTTCATTCACCATTCACACCTGTTGTTTTGGGTCATCCCTGGCTAGTATGTCATAATCCTTCTATTAATTGGTCTTGTAATTCTATCCTATCCTGGAACGTATCTTGTCATGTGAAGTGCTTAATGTCTGCCATCCCTCCCATTTCTTCTGTCCCCACTTCTCAGGAGGAACCTGGCGATTTGACAGGAGTGCCGGAGGAATATCATGATCTGCGCACGGTCTTCAGTCGGTCCCGAGCCAACTCCCTTCCTCCTCACCGGTCGTATGATTGTAGTATTGATCTCCTTCCGGGGGACCACTCCTCCTCGGGGTAGACTATACTCTCTGTCGGCTCCCGAACGTAAGGCTCTCGAGGATTATTTATCTGTGTCTCTTGACGCCGGTACCATAGTGCCTTCTTCCTCTCCGGCCGGGGCGGGGTTCTTTTGTTAAGAAGAAGGACGGTACTCTGCGCCCCTGCGTGGATTATCGAGGGCTGAATGACATAACGGTTAAGAATCGTTATCCGCTTCCCCTTATGTCATCAGCCTTCGAGATTCTGCAGGGAGCCAGGTGCTTTACTAAGTTGGACCTTCGTAACGCTTACCATCTCGTGCGCATCAGAGAGGGGGACGAGTGGAAAAGGGCGTTTAACACTCCGTTAGGGCATTTTGAGTACCGGGTTCTGCCGTTTGGTCTCGCCAATGCGCCAGCTGTTTTTCAGGCATTAGTTAATGATGTTCTGAGAGACATGCTGAACATCTTTGTTTTTGTCTATCTTGACGATATCCTGATTTTTTCACCGTCACTCGAGATTCATGTTCAGCACGTTCGACGTGTTCTACAGCGCCTTTTAGAGAATTGTCTCTACGTAAAGGCTGAGAAGTGCTCTTTTCATGTCTCCTCCGTTACTTTTCTCGGTTCCGTTATTTCCGCTGAAGGCATTCAGATGGATTCCGCTAAGGTCCAAGCTGTCAGTGATTGGCCCGTTCCAAGGTCACGTGTCGAGTTGCAGCGCTTTTTAGGTTTCGCTAATTTCTATCGGCGTTTCATTCGTAATTTCGGTCAAGTTGCTGCCCCTCTCACAGCTCTTACTTCTGTCAAGACGTGTTTTAAGTGGTCCGGTTCCGCCCAGGAGCTTTTGATCTTCTAAAAGAACGTTTTACGTCCGCTCCTATCCTCGTTACTCCTGACGTCACTAGACAATTCATTGTCGAGGTTGACGCTTCAGAGGTAGGCGTGGGAGCCATTCTATCCCAGCGCTTCCAGTCTGACGATAAGGTTCATCCTTGCGCTTATTTTTCTCATCGCCTGTCGCCATCTGAGCGCAACTATGATGTGGGTAACCGTGAACTGCTCGCCATCCGCTTAGCCCTAGGCGAATGGCGACAGTGGTTGGAGGGGGCGACCGTTCCTTTTGTCGTTTGGACAGACCATAAGAACCTTGAGTACATCCGTTCTGCCAAACGACTTAATGCCCGTCAAGCTCGTTGGGCGTTGTTTTTCGCTCGTTTCGAGTTTGTGATTTCTTACCGTCCGGGTAGCAAGAACACCAAGCCTGATGCCTTATCCCGTCTGTTTAGTTCTTCTGTGGCTTCTACTGATCCCGAGGGGATTCTTCCTTATGGGCGTGTTGTCGGGTTGACAGTCTGGGGTATTGAAAGACAGGTTAAGCAAGCACTCACGCACACTGCGTCGCCGCGCGCTTGTCCTAGTAACCTCCTTTTCGTTCCTGTTTCCACTCGTCTGGCTGTTCTTCAGTGGGCTCACTCTGCCAAGTTAGCTGGTCATCCCGGTGTTCGAGGCACTCTTGCGTCTATTCGCCAGCGCTTTTGGTGGCCGACTCAGGAGCGTGACACGCGCCGTTTCGTGGCTGCTTGTTCGGACTGCGCGCAGACTAAGTCGGGTAACTCTCCTCCTGCCGGTCGTCTCAGACCGCTCCCCATTCCTTCTCGACCATGGTCTCACATCGCCCTAGACTTCATTACCGGTCTGCCTTTGTCTGCGGGGAAGACTGTGATTCTTACGGTTGTCGATAGGTTCTCTAAGGCGGCACGTTTCATTCCCCTCGCTAAACTTCCTTCCGCTAAGGAGACGGCACAAATCATTATCGAGAATGTGTTCAGAATTCATGGCCTCCCGTTAGACGCCGTTTCAGACAGAGGCCCGCAATTCACGTCACAGTTTTGGAGGGAGTTCTGTCGTTTGATTGGTGCGTCCGTCAGTCTCTCTTCCGGGCTTCATCCCCAGTCTAACGGTCAAGCAGAGAGGGCCAATCAGACGATTGGTCGCATACTACGCAGCCTTTCTTTCAGAAACCCTGCGTCTTGGGCAGAACAGCTCCCTGGGCAGAATACGCTCACAACTCGCTTCCTTCGTCTTCTACCGGGTTATCTCCGTTTCAGAGTAGTCTGGGTTACCAGCCTCCTCTGTTCTCATCCCAGCTTGCCGAGTCCAGCGTTCCCTCCGCTCAAGCGTTTGTCCAACGTTGTGAGCGCACCTGGGGGAGGGTGAGGTCTGCACTTTGCCGCTACAGGGCACAGACTGTGAGAGCCGCCAATAAACGCAGGATTAAGAGTCCAAGGTATTGTTGCGGCCAGAGAGTGTGGCTTTCCACTCGCAACCTTCCTCTTACGACAGCTTCTCGTAAGTTGACTCCGCGGTTCATTGGTCCGTTCCGTGTCTCCCAGGTCGTCAATCCTGTCGCTGTGCGACTGCTTCTTCCGCGACATCTTCGTCGCGTCCATCCTGTCTTCCATGTCTCCTGTGTCAAGCCCTTTCTTCGCACCCCCGTTCGTCTTCCCTCCCCCTCCCGTCCTTGTCGAGAGCGCACCTATTTACAAGGTACATAAGATCATGGACATGCGTTCTCGGGGACAGGGTCACCAATACTTAGTGGATTGGGAGGGTTACGGTCCTGAGGAGAGGAGTTGGGTTCCGTCTCGGGACGTGCTGGACCGTTCACTCATTGATGATTTCCTCCGTTGCCGCCAGGATTCTCTCCTCGAGTGCGCCAGGAGGCGCTCGGTGAGTGGGGGGTACTGTCATGTTTTGTCATTAATTATCATGTCTTGTCCCTGTGCTTCCCCTTCTATTCGTTTCCCTCTGCTGGTCTTATTAGGTTCTTTCCCTCTTTCTATCCCCTCTCTCCCCTCCCTCTCTCACTCTCTCGCTCTCTCTTCTCTCTATCGTTCCGTTCCTGCTCCCAGCTGTTCCTATTCCCCTAATCATCATTTAGTCTTCCCACACCTGTTCCCGATCCTTTTCCCTGATTAGAGTCCCTATTTCTCTCCTTGTTTTCCGTACCTGCCCTGTCGGATCCTCATCTATAATTCACCGTGCTGTGTCTATGTTTTGCCCTGTCGTGTCGTGTTTCCCTCAGATGCTGCGTGGTGAGCAGGTGTCTGAGTCTGCTAGGTTCAAGTGCCTTCCCGAGGCAACCTGCAGTTCTCGATCAAGTCTCCAGTCTGTTCTCGTCTTTACGAGTAGTATTATGCTTTTTGTTTTGTAAAGTTTCTTACTGGATTAAAAACTCTGTTTTCGCCAAGTCGCTTTTGGGTCCTCATTCACCTGCATAACAACCCTAGTCTGTCTCTCTCTAGGTCTTGGCTACATTACTACAGCTGTTTGGTATATTACAGAACCCTAGTCTGTCTCTCTCTAGGTCTTGGCTACATTACTACAGCTGTTTGGTATATTACAGAACCCTAGTCTGTCTCTCTCTGGGTCTTGGCTACATTACTACAGCTGTTTGGTATATTACAGAACCCTAGTCTGTCTCTCTCTAGGTCTTGGCTACATTACTACAGCTGTTTGGTATATTACAGTATATTACAGAACCCTAGTCTGTCTCTCTCTAGGTCTTGGCTACATTACTACAGCTGTTTGGTATATTACAGTATATTACAGAACCCTAGTCTGTCTCTCTCTAGGTCTTGGCTACATTACTACAGCTGTTTGGTATATTACAGAACCCTAGTCTGTCTCTCTCTAGGTCTTGGCTACATTACTACAGCTGTTTGGTATATTACAGAACCCTAGTCTGTCTCTCTCTAGGTCTTGGCTACATTACTACAGCTGTTTGGTATATTACAGAACCCTAGTCTGTCTCTCTCTGGGTCTTGGCTACATTACTACAGCTGTTTGGTATATTACAGTATATTACAGAACCCTAGTCTGTCTCTCTCTAGGTCTTGGCTACATTACTACAGCTGTTTGGTATATTACAGAACCCTAGTCTGTCTCTCTCTAGGTCTTGGCTACATTACTACAGCTGTTTGGTATATTACAGAACCCTAGTCTGTCTCTCTCTAGGTCTTGGCTACTTTACTACAGCTGTTTGGTATATTACAGAACCCTAGTCTGTCTCTCTCTAGGTCTTGGCTACATTACTACAGCTGTTTTATATATTACAGAACCCTAGTCTGTCTCTCGCTAGGTCTTGGCTACATTACTACAGCTGTTTGGTATATTACAGAACCCTAGTCTGTCTCTCTCTGGGTCTTGGCTACATTACTACAGCTGTTTGGTATATTACAGAACCCTAGTCTGTCTCTCTCTAGGTCTTGGCTACATTACTACAGCTGTTTGGTATATTACAGTATATTACAGAACCCTAGTCTGTCTCTCTCTAGGTCTTGGCAACATTACTACAGCTGTTTGGTATATTACAGAACCCTAGTCTGTCTCTCTCTGGGTCTTGGCTACATTACTACAGCTGTTTGGTATATTACAGTATATTACAGAACCCTAGTCTGTCTCTCTCTAGGTCTTGGCTACATTACTACAGCTGTTTGGTATATTACAGAACCCTAGTCTGTCTCTCTCTAGGTCTTGGCTACATTACTACAGCTGTTTGGTATATTACAGAACCCTAGTCTGTCTCTCTCTAGGTCTTGGCTACATTACTACAGCTGTTTGGTATATTACAGTATATTACAGAACCCTAGTCTGTCTCTCTCTAGGTCTTGGCTACATTACTACAGCTGTTTGGTATATTACAGTATATTACAGAACCCTAGTCTGTCTCTCTCTGGGTCTTGGCTACATTACTACAGCTGTTTGGTATATTACAGTATATTACAGAACCCTAGTCTGTCTCTCTCTAGGTCTTGGCTACATTACTACAGCTGTTTGGTATATTACAGAACCCTAGTCTGTCTCTCTCTAGGTCTTGGCTACATTACTACAGCTGTTTGGTATATTACAGTATATTACAGAACCCTAGTCTGTCTCTCTCTAGGTCTTGGCTACATTACTACAGCTGTTTGGTATATTACAGTATATTACAGAACCCTAGTCTGTCTCTCTCTGGGTCTTGGCTACATTACTACAGCTGTTTGGTATATTACAGAACCCTAGTCTGTCTCTCTCTGGGTCTTGGCTACATTACTACAGCTGTTTGGTATATTACAGTATATTACAGAACCCTAGTCTGTCTCTCTCTGGGTCTTGGCTACATTACTACAGCTGTTTGGTATATTACAGTATATTACAGAACCCTAGTCTGTCTCTCTCTAGGTCTTGTCTACATTACTACAGCTGTTTGGTATATTACAGAACCCTAGTCTGTCTCTCTCTAGGTCTTGGCTACATTACTACAGCTGTTTGGTATATTACAGTATATTACAGAACCCTAGTCTGTCTCTCTCTGGGTCTTGGCTACATTACTACAGCTGTTTGGTATATTACAGTATATTACAGAACCCTAGTCTGTCTCTCTAGGTCTTGGCTACATTACTACAGCTGTTTGGTATATTACAGTATATTACAGAACCCTAGTCTGTCTCTCTCTGGGTCTTGGCTACATTACTACAGCTGTTTGGTATATTACAGTATATTACAGAACCCTAGTCTGTCTCTCTCTAGGTCTTGGCTACATTACTACAGCTGTTTGGTATATTACAGTATATTACAGAACCCTAGTCTGTCTCTCTCTGGGTCTTGGCTACATTACTACAGCTGTTTGGTATATTACAGAACCCTAGTCTGTCTCTCTCTGGGTCTTGGCTACATTACTACAGCTGTTTGGTATATTACAGTATATTACAGAACCCTAGTCTGTCTCTCTCTAGGTCTTGGCTACATTACTACAGCTGTTTGGTATATTACAGTATATTACAGAACCCTAGTCTGTCTCTCTAGGTCTTGGCTACATTACTACAGCTGTTTGGTATATTACAGTATATTACAGAACCCTAGTCTGTCTCTCTCTAGGTCTTGGCTACATTACTACAGCTGTTTGGTATATTACAGTATATTACAGAACCCTAGTCTGTCTCTCTCTAGGTCTTGGCTACATTACTACAGCTGTTTGGTATATTACAGTATATTACAGAACCCTAGTCTGTCTCTCTCTAGGTCTTGGCTACATTACTACAGCTGTTTGGTATATTACAGTATATTACAGAACCCTAGTCTGTCTCTCTCTGGGTCTTGGCTACATTACTACAGCTGTTTGGTATATTACAGAACCCTAGTCTGTCTCTCTCTAGGTCTTGGCTACATTACTACAGCTGTTTGGTATATTACAGTATATTACAGAACCCTAGTCTGTCTCTCTCTAGGTCTTGGCTCTAATAACGATCAAATACGTAATCTGCCTTTTAGTTATTTACTCAGGCTTTCAGATTGACAACACATCATCACTGCATCTTCAGTGTGATTGATAGCACATTATCACTGCATCTTTAGTGTGATTGACAACACATTATCACTGCATCTTCAGTGTGATTGATAACACATTATCACTGCATCTTTAGTGTGATTGATAACACATTATCACTGCATCTTCAGTGTGATTGATAACACATTATCACTGCATCTTCAGTGTGATTGACAACACATTATCACTGCATCTTCAGTGTGATTGATAACACATTATCACTGCATCTTCAGTGTGATTGATAACACATTATCACTGCATCTTCAGTGTGATTGATTACACATTATCACTGCATCTTCAGTGTGATTGATAACACATTATCACTGCATCTTCAGTGTGATTGACAACACATTATCACTGCATCTTCAGTGTGATTGATAACACATTATCACTGCATCTTCAGTGTGATTGACAACACATTATCACTGCATCTTCAGTGTGATTGATAACACATTATCACTGCATCTTCAGTGTGATTGATAACACATTATCACTGCATCTTCAGTGTGATTGATAACACATTATCACTGCATCTTCAGTGTGATTGATTACACATTATCACTGCATCTTCAGTGTGATTGATAACACATTATCACTGCATCTTCAGTGTGATTGGTTACACATTATCACTGCATCTTCAGTGTGATTTATTACACATTATCACTGCATCTTCAGTGTGATTGATAACACATTATCACTGCATCTTCAGTGTGATTGATAACACATTATCACTGCATCTTCAGTGTGATTGACAACACATTATCACTGCATCTTCAGTGTGATTGATAACACATTATCACTGCATCTTTAGTGTGATTGATTACACATTATCACTGCATCTTCAGTGTGATTGACCACACATTATCACTGCATCTTCAGTGTGATTGATTACACATTATCACTGCATCTTACATTTACATTTACATTTAAGTCATTTAGCAGATCTTCACATTGATGTGAATCACATTGGGCGTGAATCACATTGGGCCATACGGATATCACTCATTATTGATATCTAGGCTACAGTACATAGCACATTGATGTGAATCACATTGGGCGATAGGGATATCACTCATTATTGATATCTAGGCTACAGTACATAGCACATTGATGTGAATCACATTGGGCGATACAGATCTCACTCATTATTGATATCTAGGCTACAGTACATAGCACATTGATGTAAATCACATTGGGCGATACAGATATCACTCATTATTTATATCTAGGCTACAGTACATAGCACATTGATGTGAATCACATTGGGCGATACAGATATCACTCATTATTGATATCTAGGCTACAGTACATAGCACATTGATGTGAATCACATTGGGCGATACAGATATCACTCATTATTGATATCTAGGCTACAGTACATAGCACATTGAGGTGAATCACATTGCTTCTCTCTCATTTAGCTATTTGCATTTTACGGATTGTGATTGTTGTGGATGTTTGTTCACAAATGTATATGTGTATTTTAACCTAATAATGGTTGAAGCTGCCTGTCAACCTGGGGTGTATTCATTATGCCTCAGTGGACAGCCAGTGAAAAGTGCTCTCTTGCAACAGCTGCATAGAGTGGATCCTAGCCAATGGAATAAAGGTTTGAGTTCCTCCCTTCTCAACTCGGTCCACCGTGGTATTGTCGCCATACTTTCAGAAATATGTTTAATTTAAGAAGACCATGCACGAGTGGAGCTTTTACTCCTCAATCTAATGCGTGCTGATAATTAAAGAAATGCCCATAACCCTAACATGCTCAAACTCACACACAGCTGCAAATGATCGAGATATCAAAGTGTCACCAACAAAAATGTAAACAATAGGCCTATAGCAAATGCAGCATATGGAATTCATTTTTCACAAGCAAATAGCACTTTTTGGTAGTGCTCAAAGCCTGCCAATCTGAAAGAGGCTTTTATATTTCAACTCGAAGCAATGAGCCCAATCAGTTCTCCATGACAACATAATCAGAAACAACAGAGTAGGTTCATTAACAGGTCCGTAGTTTTGGGGTTATGCTCATGTAAAACAATTTGGCTAATCTATATTTCCATATTTACAAGTCCTATTCTTGAAGATCAAGGGGTTTTCAATTAATTGGAATGACTGGAAATCTGACAGACTTAGCTTTTTAATGTAAAGATGTAGACTAATATATTATTACCTGTATTGAAGTAGAATGTGTTGTTCATTTTCCCGTCTACTAATGCCTCTTATGGGGAAAGTAATCTACAAGTAACTTAATTATCAGATTGCATTATTGAGTTTGTGTAATCCAAAGGTTACGTTACTGATTACAATTTTGGCCAGGTAACTTGTAAGAGTAGCGAATTACATTTACAAAGTAAACTACTCAACCCTGCACACTTACACACAAACACACGCACACACGCACACTTAGTTTACATATCTATACACTCACGAATTTCCTCTCTCTCTCACGCACACACACACACACACACACACACACACACACACACACACACACACACACACACACACACACACACACACACACACACACACACACACACACACACACACACACACACACACACACACACACACACACACACACACACACACACACCTGTTTCATGTTTTAAACTTAATTAAATGGACTGGTCCCTTCAGAATTAAATCCCTGTGGTGAGGTTGTAACAGTGTAAAATCCAATGTCAGAACATTTCTGCAACAACAGAGTCCGCTGCCTCAGCTCGCCAGCAAAGCAATTGAACCAGACAGAAGCCAAACCGTTTAGTTAGTCACACACACATACTAACACACAGCCTTCCAGGTAGCTGCAGCACAGCTATCAGAGCTTCGCTCCGCCATGTGTTGACTGCAATCATGGTAAAGGTAAGTATGTCTCAGCCCATACAACTCCATAAAGACTCACAGAGTGTTTCAGCCCATACAACTCCATAAAGACTCACAGAGTGTTTCAGCCCATACAACTCCATAAAGACTCACAGAGTGTTTCAGCCCATACAACTCCATAAAGACTCACAGAGTGTTTCAGCCCATACAACTCCATAAAGACTCCCAGAGTGTTTCAGCCCATACAACTCCATAAAGACTCCCAGAGTGTTTCAGCCCATACAACTCCATAAAGACTCCCAGAGTGTTTCAGCCCATACAACTCCATAAAGACTCCCAGAGTGTTTCAGCCCATACAACTCCATAAAGACTCCCAGAGTGTTTCAGCCCATACAACTCCATAAAGACTCCCAGAGTGTTTCAGCCCATACAACTCCATAAAGACTCCCAGAGTGTTTCAGCCCATACAACTCCATAAAGACTCCCAGAGTGTTTCAGCCCATACAACTCCATAAAGACTCCCAGAGTGTTTCAGCCCATACAACTCCATAAAGACTCCCAGAGTGTTTCAGCCCATACAACTCCATAAAGACTCCCAGAGTGTCTCAGCCCATACAACTCCATAAAGACTCCCAGAGTGTCTCAGCCCATACAACTCCATAAAGACTCCCAGAGTGTTTCAGCCCATACAACTCCATAAAGACTCCCAGAGTGTTTCAGCCCATACAACTCCATAAAGACTCCCAGAGTGTTTCAGCCCATACAACTCCATAAAGACTCCCAGAGTGTTTCAGCCCATACAAAGACTGCCTTGTGTGTGTGTGTGTGTGTGTGTGTGTGTGTGTGTGTGTGTGTGTGTGTGTGTGTGTGTGTGTGTGTGTGTGTGTGTGTGTGTGTGTGTGTGTGTGTGTGTGCGTGCGTGCGTGCGTGCGTGCGTGCGTGCGTGCGTGTATGTGTGTGACTAACTAAATTGTTTGGTATGTGTCTACCTGCTCGTGTTGTGGAAACTGCATGGCAGCTGATTTAATAAAATTGGATCCCCAATATGAGACTCCCAGTGTTACCAGGGTAGAATGGAAACACATTTTTTTTCCCTCCTTCAATGTGTTAACTGGTCTGACTTTCCAGAGGTAGAAGCAAACATATCTCACACACACATATCACATACACATACATATCACACACACACACATATCACATACACACATACCACACACACATATCACACACACATACATATCACACACACACACACATATCACACACACATACATATCACAGACACACATATCACACATGCACACACATATCACAGACACACACACACACACCTATCATACACACACACATATCACACACACGTATCACACACACACACATATCGCACACACACATTTCACACACACACACATATATCACACATATCACCGACACACAAGTCACACACACACACACACACACACACACACACACACACACACACACACACACACACACACACACACACACACGCACGCACGCACGCACACGCACACACACACACACACACACACACACACACACATATCACACACACACACGTATCAAAGACACACATATCACACACACACACACATATCACACACATATCACACACACACACGTCACACACACACATATCACACACACACATATCACACACACACACACACATATGTCACAGACACTCATATCACACACACACGTATCAAAGACACACACATATCACACACACTCATATCACACACACACGTATCAAAGACACACACATATCACACACACACACACATATATCACAGACACACATATCACACACACACATCACAGACACACACATATCACACACACACATATCATATCACTGAGTGGTTTTTCTTGAGGCTTAAAACCTTGCTTACCAAATGAAAGTGGACTCGAGTCGGAGTTAATATGCTGTTGTAGTTTTGGAAGTTGGTATTGAAGTCCATGGGGAGATGGATTCTGAGCACAGAGTCTCCTATGGCCGAGGGCCTGAGGCTGAAGTAAGGAGTGTGTGGATGCTTTCTGGGTGGTAATGTAAACAGTCAATATATCAGTCAATGTTGGCCTTGACATCTCTCTCTCTCTCTCTCTCTCTCTCTCTCTCTCTCTCTCTCTCTCTCTCTCTCTCTCTCTCTCTCTCTCTCCCTCTGTCATGCAGGTGAAAGAGGACCCAAAAGCGACTTAACAGAAACAGAGTTTATTCAAGTCCAAACAGAAAACGACAAATCCTGAATCCTTAACAGGAAATGTCCAAACAGGGAATAACAGAAATCCTCTAGTCTGTAGAGGGGAATAACAGGAGAAGCGGCCACAGACTGCAGGTCGCTTCGGGTAGGCGCAGGCCGTAGCTGACAGAGACACCTGCTCACACGCAGCATCTGATGAAGGCAAAAACACGACAGGACAGGGCGATACACAATCACAGCACGGTGAGTTCTAAACAAGGAACCGACAGGACAGGAACGGAACACAAAGGAAGAAATAGGGACTCTAATCAGGGGAAAGGATCGGGAACAGGTGTGGGAAGACTAAATGATGATTAGGGAATAGGAACAGCTGGGAGCAGGAACGGAACGATAGAGAGAAGAGAGAGCGAGAGAGTGAGAGAGGGAGGGGGGAGAGAGGGATAGAAAGAGGGAAAGAACCTAATAAGACCAGCAGAGGGAAACGAATAGAATGGGGAGCACAGGGACAAGACATGATAATAAATGACAAACATGACAGTACCCCCACTCACCGAGCGCCTCCTGGCGCACTCGAGGAGGAATCCTGGCGGCAACGGAGGAAATCATCGATGAGTGAACGGTCCAGCACGTCCCGAGACGGAACCCAACTCCTCTCCTCAGGACCGTAACCCTCCCAATCCACTAAGTATTGGTGACCCCGTCCCCGAGAACGCATGTCCATGATCTTATGTACCTTGTAAATAGGTGCGCTCGACAAGGACGGGAGGGGGAGGGAAGACGAACGGGGTGCGAAGAAAGGGCTTAACACAGGAGACATGGAAGACAGGATGGACGCGACGAAGATGTCGCGGAAGAAGCAGTCGCACAGCGACAGGATTGACGACCTGGGAGACACGGAACGGACCTATGAACCGCGGAGTCAACTTACGAGAAGCTGTCGTAAGAGGAAGGTTGCGAGTGGAAAGCCACACTCTCTGGCCGCAACAATACCTTGGACTCTTAATCCTGCGTTTATTGGCGGCTCTCACAGTCTTCCCCGCAGACAAAGGCAGACCGGTAATGAAGTCTAAGGCGATGTGAGACCATGGTCGAGAAGGAATGGGGAGCGGTCTGAGACGACCGGCAGGAGGAGAGTTACCCGACTTAGTCTGCGCGCAGTCCGAACAAGCAGCCACGAAACGGCGCGTGTCACGCTCCTGAGTCGGCCACCAAAAGCGCTGGCGAATAGACGCAAGATTGCCTCGAACACCGGGATGACCAGCTAACTTGGCAGAGTGAGCCCACTGAAGAACAGCCAGACGAGTGGAAACAGGAACGAAAAGGAGGTTACTAGGACAAGCGCGCGGCGACGCAGTGTGCGTGAGTGCTTGCTTAACCTGTCTTTCAATTCCCCAGACTGTTAACCCGACAACACGCCCATAAGGAAGAATCCCCTCGGGATCAGTAGAAGCCACAGAAGAACTAAACAGACGGGATAAGGCATCAGGCTTGGTGTTCTTGCTACCCGGACGGTAAGAAATCACAAACTCGAAACGAGCGAAAAACAACGCCCAACGAGCTTGACGGGCATTAAGTCGTTTGGCAGAACGGATGTACTCAAGGTTCTTATGGTCTGTCCAAACGACAAAAGGAACGGTCGCCCCTCCAACCACTGTCGCCATTCGCCTAGGGCTAAGCGGATGGCGAGCAGTTCACGGTTACCCACATCATAGTTGCGCTCAGATGGCGACAGGCGATGAGAAAATAAGCGCAAGGATGAACCTTATCGTCAGACTGGAAGCGCTGGGATAGAATGGCTCCCACGCCTACCTCTGAAGCGCCAACCTCGACAATGAATTGTCTAGTGACGTCAGGAGTAACGAGGATAGGAGCGGACGTAAAACGTTCTTTTAGAAGATCAAAAGCTCCCTGGGCGGAACCGGACCACTTAAAACACGTCTTGACAGAAGTAAGAGCTGTGAGAGGGGCAGCAACTTGACCGAAATTACGAATGAAACGCCGATAGAAATTAGCGAAACCTAAAAAGCGCTGCAACTCGACACGTGACCTTGGAACGGGCCAATCACTGACAGCTTGGACCTTAGCGGAATCCATCTGAATGCCTTCAGCGGAAATAACGGAACCGAGAAAAGTAACGGAGGAGACATGAAAAGAGCACTTCTCAGCCTTTACGTAGAGACAATTCTCAAAAGGCGCTGTAGAACACGTCGAACGTGCTGAACATGAATCTCGAGTGACGGAGAACAAATCAGGATATCGTCAAGATAGACAAAAACAAAGATGTTCAGCATGTCTCTCAGAACATCATTAACTAATGCCTGAAAACAGCTGGCGCATTGGCGAGACCGAACGGCAGAACCCGGTACTCAAAATGCCCTAACGGAGTGTTAAACGCCGTTTTCCACTCGTCCCCCTCTCTGATGCGCACGAGATGGTAAGCGTTACGAAGGTCCAACTTAGTAAAGCACCTGGCTCCCTGCAGAATCCCGAAGGCTGATGACATAAGGGGAAGCGGATAACGATTCTTAACCGTTATGTCATTCAGCCTCGATAATCCACGCAGGGGCGCAGAGTACCGTCCTTCTTCTTAACAAAAAGAACCCCGCCCGGCCGGAGAAGAAGAAGGCACTATGGTACCGGCGTCAAGAGACACAGACAAATAATCCTCGAGAGCCTTACGTTCGGGAGCCGACAGAGAGTATAGTCTACCTCGAGGAGGAGTGGTCCCCGGAAGGAGATCAATACTACAATCATACGACCGGTGAGGAGGAAGGGAGTTGGCTCGGGACCGACTGAAGACCGTGCGCAGATCATGATATTCCTCCGGCACTCCTGTCAAATCGCCAGGTTCCTCCTGAGAAGTAGGGACAGAAGAAACGGGAGGGATGGCAGACATTAAACACTTCACATGACAAGAAACGTTCCAGGATAGGATAGAATTACTAGACCAATTAATAGAAGGATTATGACATACTAGCCAGGGATGACCCAAAACAACAGGTGTAAACGGTGAACGGAAAATCAAAAAGAAATAGTCTCACTGTGGTTACCAGATACTGTGAGAGTTAAAGGTAGTGTCTCAAATTTGATACTGGGAAGATGACTACCATCTAAGGCAAACATGGGCGTAGGCTTGTCTAACGGTCTGAAAGGAATGTTATGTTTCCGAACCCATGCTTCGTCCATGAAACAACCCTCAGCCCCAGAGTCAATCAAGGCACTGCATGTAGCACCCAACCGGTCCAGCGTAGATGGACCGACATAGTAGTACAAGATCTAGATGAAGAGACCTGAGTAGTAGCGCTCACCAGTAGCCCTCCGCTTACTGATGGGCTCTGGCCTCTTACTGGACATGAATTAACAAAATGTCCAGCAACTCCGCAATAGAGGCACAGGCGGTTGGTGATCCTCCGTTCCCTCTCCTTAGTCGAGATGCGAATCCCTCCCAGCTGCATGGGCTCAGTCTCAAAGCCAGAGGAGGGAGATGGTTGCGATGCGGAGCAGGGAAACACCGTTGATGCGAGCTCTCTTCCACGAGCCCGGTGACGAAGATCTACCCGTCGTTCTATGCGGATGGCGAGAGCAATCAAAGAGTCCACATCTGAAGGAACCTCCCGGGAGAGAATTCATCCTTAACCACTGCGTGGAGTCGCTCCAGAAAACGAGCGAGCAGCGCCGGCTCGTTCCACTCACTAGAGGCAGCAAGAGTGCGAAACTCAATAGAATAATCCGTTATGGACCGTTCACCTTGGCATAAGGAAGCCAGGGCCCTAGAAGCCTCCCTACCAAAAACTGAACGGTCAAAAACCCGAATCATCTCCTCTTTAAAGTTCTGGAACTTGTTAGAGCAATCAGCCCTTGCCTCCCAGATAGCTGTGCCCCATTCTCGAGCCCGGCCAGTAAGGAGTGAAATGACGTAATAACCCGAGCTCTCTCTCTCTAGAGTATGTGTTGGGTTGAGAGAGAACACAATCTCACACTGCGTGAGAAAGGAGCGGCACTCAGTGGGCTGCCCGGAGTAGCAAGGTGGGTTATTAACCCTAGGTTCTGGAGGCTCGGCAGGCCAGGAAGTAACAGGTGGCACGAGACGTAGACTCTGGAACTGTCCAGAGAGGTCGGAAACCTGAGCGGCCAGGTTCTCCACGGCATGGCGAGCAGCAGACAATTCCTGCTCGTGTCTGCCGAGCATGGCTCCTTGGATCTTGACGGCAGTGTAACGAGCGTCTGAAGTCGCTGGGTCCATTCCTTGGTCGGTTCCTTCTGTCATGCAGGTGAAAGAGGACCCAAAAGCGACTTAACAGAAACAGAGTTTATTCAAGTCCAAACAGAAAACGACAAATCCTGAATCCTTAACAGGAAATGTCCAAACAGGGAATAACAGAAATCCTCTAGTCTGTAGAGGGAATAACAGGAGAAGCGGCCACAGACTGCAGGTCGTCGGGTAGGCGCAGGCCGTAGCTGACAGAGACACCTGCTCACACGCAGCATCTGATGAAGGCAAAAACACGACAGGACAGGGCGATACACAATCACAGCACGGTGAATTCTAAACAAGGAACCGACAGGACAGGAACGGAACACAAAGGAAGAAATAGGGACTCTAATCAGGGGAAAGGATCGGGAACAGGTGTGGGAAGACTAAATGATGATTAGGGGAATAGGAACAGCTGGGAGCAGGAACGGAACGATAGAGAGAAGAGAGAGCGAGAGAGTGAGAGAGGGAGGGGGAGAGAGAGGGATAGAAAGAGGGAAAGAACCTAATAAGACCAGCAGAGGGAAACGAATAGAATGGGGAGCACAGGGACAAGACATGATAATAAATGACAAACATGACACCCTCTCTCTCTCTCTCCTACTCTCTCTCTCTCTCTCTCTCTCTCTCTCTTTCTCTCTCTCTCTCTCTCTCTCTCTCTCTCCCTCTCACTCCTCCCGGTCTTGTTCTACTTTTTTCTGTATTCGAAGTGTCCCAATCGACATGGGGCTGATATCAGTCTGGGGGCCACAAGAAAGCAGCTTGCTGGCCTGACATGGCTCCTAGGCCTTGAATTCTAGTCCACAGCTCTACTCTCTCCATATCACTGTGTCCAATCAGGTCTTCAGTAATGGAAATCAGGTCCCTTCAGATGCATGCTGGGCAGAGGGTATATTACAATGTGTAAACGCCACACTTTACAGGGGTTAGAGGGGTATCGCCCAGTTTCAACAGGGTGGGGTGTTGAGGTGGGGTGTCAGGGCCTAGACACACTGTGAGCGCTCTTTCAGGGCCCCTGGACCCCAGGCTAAGGGGTAGACTAAGGGGTAGACTGAGGGTAAGATGGGGTCCAGGGGGCCCTGAAAGAGCGCTCACAGTGTGTCTAGGATGGGGGTAGACTGGGGGTAGGCTAGGGGGTAGACTGATGATAGACTGAGGGTAGGCTAGGGGGTAGACTGGGGGTAGACTGAGGGTAGACTGGGGGTAGACTGGGGGTAGGCTAGGGGGTAGTCTGGGGGTAGACTGGGGTAGGCTAGGGGGTAGACTGGGGGTATGCTAGGGTAGACTGGGGTAGGCTAGGGGTAGACTGAGGGTAGACTGGGGGTAGACTGAGGGTAGAATGAGGGTAGACTGGGGGTAGACTGAGGGTAGACTGGGGGTAGACTGGGGGTAGGCTATGGGGTAGACTGGGGTAGGCTAGGGTTAGACTGGGGGTAGGCTAGGGGGTAGACTGGGGGTAGACTGGGGGTAGACTGGGGGTAGACTGGGGGTAGAATGAGGGTAGACTGGGGGTAGACAGGGTAGACTGGGGGTAGACTGGGGGTAGGCTAGGGGTAGACTGGGGGTAGGCTAGGGGTAGACTGGGGGTAGGCTGGGGGGTAGACTGAGGGTAGAATGAGGGTAGACTGGGGGTAGGCTAGGGGTAGACTGAGGTTAGACTGGGGGTAGACTGGGTGTAGGCTAGCGGGTAGACTGAGGGTAGACTGAGGGTAGACTGGGTATGGCGTGACTTCTCCTAACTTCTCCTGACTTCTCCAGACTTCTTCTGACTTCTCCAGACTTCTCCTAACTTCTTTTGACTTCTCCTGACTTCTCCTGACTTCTCCTGACTTCTCCAGACTTCTCCTGACTTCTCCTGACTTCTCCTGTCTTCTCCAGACTTCTCCAGACTTCTCATATACAAAGACTTTAGTGTTCAAAGGGGTCTGCTGCCATGCTAATGGGGCGGCAGGTAGCCTGGTAGTTAGAGCATTGGGCCAATAACCGAAAAGTTCTTAGATCAAATCCCAGAGCTGACAAGGTAAAAAATCTATTGTTCTTCCCCTGAACAAGGCAGTTTAACCCACTGCTCCTGGGCCGTCATTGTAAATAAGAATTTGTTGTTATTAACTGACTTGCCCAGTTGAATAAAGGTTAAATAAAAAGTTAGGGTGGGTGTTTGGGTGTGCTTGCATGTGTGTGTCTCAGCCCTTCTGTACGTCCCTATCTCTCTATATGTCTCAGGCCATCGTGAACAGGAAGTGGGACTGCCTGTCCTCCACTGTGATTCTGATTCAGCTCCCTGACGTCTAGGACTAGTTGTTCACTACACTTGGAGGGGAAATTCCATAATTATGCTCCCCGGGGCAATTTGTATGTTTAATGGATCTGAACTTGTGACCTTGGGTACATCACGAAACAATGAATCATATTGTTTTCCTCTTCTCTTTTGTACATGTTAAGCATCTGGGGGTTGGACCTCCTCGGGTTGACACTAGTGACAGTTAAGGAGTTAAACATGAGACTGCAGAAATCCTCCCTGTCCTCTGTACCTACCCATCTCTCCCCTTCCACCCACGCCCTCCCTCTTCGCCCTTCTTGTGTGTGTGTGTAGTCTTGAGGATTGCAGATCCCCACCTTCCTCTTTAAATCCACCTCTTCCCCCCTCTCCCCTTCTCCCCCTCTTCCCCTCCTCTCTCTCTCCTCTCCCTCTTCTCCCTCTCCCTCCTGCCCCTCCTTCCTCTTCCCCTCCTCCCCCTTTTCCCCTCTCTCCCTCTTCCCCTCTCCCATCCTCCCCTTCTCCCCTCTCTCCCTCTTCCCTCTTCACCTTCTCCCCTTTGCTCCTCTTCCCCTCTCTCCCTCTTCCCCCTCTCCCCTCCTCCCCCTTTTCCATCTCTCCCTATTCCCCCTCTTCCCTCCTCCCCCTTTTCCCCTCTCTAACTCTTCCCTATTCTCCCTTTCCCTCCTGCCCCTCCCTCCCTCTTCCCTCTCTTCCCCTCTCTCCCTCTTCCCCCTCTCCCCTCCCCCTTTTTCCCTCTCTCCTCTTCCCCCTCTCCCCTCTTCCCCCTTTTCCCCTCTCTCTCTCTTCCCTCTTCTCCCTCTCCCTCCTGCCCCTCCCTCCATCTTCCCCTCTCCCTCCATCCCCTTTTCCCCTCTCTCCCTCTTCCCCCTCTCCCTCCTGCCCCTCTCTCCCTCTTCCCCTCTCCCCTCCTCCCCTTTTCCCCTCTCTCTCTTCCCTCTTCTCCCTCTCCCCTCCTGCCCCTCCCTCCCTCTTCCCCCCTCCCCTCCATCCCCTTTTCCCTCTCTCCCTCTTCCCCTCTCCCCTCCTGCCCCTCTCTCCCTCTTCCCCTCTCCCTCCTCCCCTTTTCCCCTCTCTCCCTCTTCCTCTTCTCCCTCTCCCTTCCTGCCCCTCCCTCACTCTTCCCCCTCTTCCCCTCTCACCCTCCTCTCCCTCTTCCCCCTCTTCTCTCTTATCCTCCCATGTGTCTCAGTAGTCTTGACTCTCTTCCTTTATCCCCCTTCTCTCCTCTCCCATCTCTCCCTCTCTCTCTCCACTCCCTCTCAACCCCATCTGATGGAGGGCAAATCCACACTTTGCTATATCTCCCCCTCACTGCCCATCCCCCTTTACCCTGTCCACCCCCAATAGTCTTAGTAGTCTCAAAGAGGGCAGATTCTCTGCTGCAACATCTGAAGTTTATTTGGGATCCCCCGGGGAGATGCGGTGGCGCTCCGCGTCTCTAGGAAATTGCCAGCGCTCTCACTTGGCACACACTCAAACACAAACTGCACTTCACTTCAGTCTCCTTCTCTCTCTCTCTCTCTCTCTCTCTCTCTCTCTCTCTCTCTCTCTCTCTCTCTCCCTCTCTCTCTCTTTCTCTCTCTCTCTCTCTCTCTCTCTCTCTCTCTCTCTCTCTCTCTCTCTCTCACTTATGGCAAGTGGTATTGGGACTATAAAACAATGTGTAACCATCCAGGTTTATTAGTCCACACAGCAAACAACAATATCCTCTTCTTCTTCACAACCTCTGAATGTTTCAGTGCCTCAAGGCCCTTATCCACTGTCTTCAGATAATCAGCCTTCCGTCTACACTAAAGTGGACATGTCTACCATTATCTACTAAGGAGCTGCCATCTCTGACTGACTGAGTCTGTCTAAACGTGGCCAATCCAACCCACACTTTGTGCAAGAGGATATCTTGAGGAGAGAAAATAGTGGCCTACACACCACATAGGAGAACCCTTTTTGGTTCCAGGTTGAACCGTCAAAATGTTCTCTCATGGGGACAGCCGAAGAACCCTTTTAGGATCTAGATAGAAAAGGCTCTGATGAAGGCCGTGAGGCCGATACGTAAGCTTATTAAAGATCAGTGATACTATCAAGAGCAGTGTGTTTCCCTTTTCCTTCCTGTTGTTCAGCTGTTGCCATGAACCTGCAAAAAAAGATTGCTCAAATGTGCGAGTGCCTTTTGAATTTAGGATCTAGATAGTACCATTTTTTCTAAGAGTGTATACAGTAAGTAGCCCAGCTCATCTATGAGCTATCCAAGTTAACCCACTGTGGCAATTCCCCATGCAGACACCAAACCCCAAGCCCATTGCTGGGAAGAAAGATGATACCACCCCAAGGCCCACAACAGACCATCTGACAGCCATGTTCCAATATAAGTTAGAGGAGGCATAGGAGGAGGAGGAAGAGGAGGAGGAGGAAGAGCAGAGATTAATCTGACTATGGGGTCTGACAGTCTACCACTCTCTTGCTCTTTGCCTCTCTCTCTCTCTCCTTCTCTTTCTCGTTCTCTCTCTCTCTCTTTTACCTCTCTTTCTTTCTCAATCTCTTCTCT